>NW_027496235.1:0-201885 GCF_021521415.1 Bidens hawaiensis | reverse complement strand
ACTGTAGACTCTGAATTTCGGCGCGAGAGCAGAACTTCTTCATCATCATAACCTTTAGTTCCTCCCAGGTCTTGTGGAGAGCAACTTCTCGTCCCAATGTTTTCGTTTGAAGCTTCCACCAAGACGAGGCCGCATCTTGGAACATGCAGGTCGCGTAAAGGACCTTTTGACTTTCACTACACCCGCTAATGGAGAGAACTGTCTCCATTTTGTCGATCCTTTTGTAGAGCCCAATGGCCCCTTCGGTGCCCTTGAATGGCCAAGGCTTACAGGCCATAAATGTCTTGTAGGAGCATCCTTTGTCCAAAGCTCCTGATTCGAGTTCTGGGGTTTCGGTCTCTTGATGGCCCTGACTGGATTCGGCCTTGCTGGCCTCATGCGTTGCGATCGCCTGTGCGATTATTTCTGCGAGTTCCTCGGGTGTCATGGTAATTCCTTTGGCTCTGGTTGGAGGCATTCTCGTTTTTCTTGAAAGAGTGAAAATATATCAAACTTAGCGCATGTACCCTGAGCACATAATGTTTTTATCCTTAGTGTTCACTAGACATTGTGTGACCCGTGTTCCTAAGTGTGTGTGATTTTTCTTTTGAAAATATTTTCTTTGAAAAAAAATATTTCATGCGATTCCCCTACGGTTATAGTCTAGGTTAAAATTTCTTTCCTAGTTCGCTATAACCAGTGCTCTGATACCAATCTGTCACACCCGGCCCAAAACGGCGGAAAAAGCCGGGCGTGCGCGCGTGGGGATTGATAATCAAGCACGGGTCATTGCAAACATTCAAATAAATTTCCCCTTTCTCATGAAATGTCTAGTACAAAATACATTACATTATTTAGAAGAACATATAAAAACATCCAAATATGAAAAACGTTGAAGATTTCCGCGCCATATCCACTTACACGGCGGGAACAACCACGCTTGTGGAAGGGATAGAACTAAAATCTTCCAAAAACAATTTTTTTTTAGCTGTTCTGCGTGAAGTGCTCTATGTGTGACCCCTTGCGCTACTTAATTACCACCTGAAAGACACTTAGAAATATTTGAATCAGTATAAACTGAGTGAGTTCACAGGTTTTGGCGACTTGATAAATCGTTTTGCAACATATTCTTGATAAAAACCATATTGAAACATATTCTTGATAGTACCATCCCACGGGTTACTTGCGGACATCGATGAAAACTATGTGCTCGTCCATGCAAAGTGGCGTGGCCACTACGAGCGGATTTAATAATACCGTCCCGCGGGTTACGCGCGGACATCGTTGTTCGGAAAACTAGGCGCTCGTCCATGCAAAGTGGCGCGACCACTACGAGCGGGTTTAACAACCAGTAGTACTACCCCATGACCATACTAGGCGCTCGTCCATGCAAAGAGGTGCGACCCCTACGAGCGGGTTGATCAAACCAGTAGTCCCTACCCTTAGAGTTCCATTGTTTCATGATCACTTTCTCATTCTTGCGCACTCACATTGATAACCAAGATAGACACTATGAACAGATAATCGTTTGCATTGCTTGTAAATATACCATGATAAAACATAATTTAAACACGTGTCCCTCGCCCCAAAAACAGTTTAAAAACAGTGAAAATAGGGGCTGTGAGACTCACCTGTGATTCTTGTTAAGTGATGGTTTAGAGAGATTAAACGAGATTCGGGTTTCTTGGTGTTAGCCTCAAAATTGGAAGTCTAGAATATGTTTAAATAACAAGAAATATGTGTAATAAGACCAAATAATCGAAGAATATAAGGGTTGGTCAGAAAAGTAAATCTCAAGACTAAAGTTTCGACTTACCTAGCGATGGAACTGGAAACGGATGCTTGGGAGATGGTTAGTGCAGAATTATAGGTTTAAGAGAGGAGTTTGGAGTGTGTTTCTTGTGGTTGTGATATTTTTATTCAAGAATTGATATTTATAGGCAAATTCAAGGGAACACAATCCCTTGATTTAGGGGATTGAGATCTTATCATATTGGGTGTAGTGATGACAAGGTATGGGGTTTATTATTATTTATTTAGGGATGGGGGTGACGGTCTTAGGGAGTGGTTATGAAGATTCTGATTGATTTGACAGTACATGCAGGACTGTGGTTGGTGAGAGTAGGTGCGGCTAACAGTTGACATTTCGTGTTACAGTACTGTTCCTGGTATTGTTGTCAGTGTGCTGTCAAAAGGTAAAAATCTCTGAAACACGCAACTGGTTCTTTCTGGGCGGGGGTAATCCCTTTTCATCTGAAGAATAGACTAAGTGTTTTATGCGCGTAACCTTGCGCGTATAGCCTTCTGCGTGTAGGCCATTTCTTTGAACGTTGTGGGTCCGGCGGCTCCAGTTGGTCTTCGCGCAAGCGTCCTTGTAGCGAATCCTGCGCGTATCACTGCGCAGGCGTCCTTATAAGGAATCTTGCGGGTCCATCTGGCTCTGCTGGAACCAGCGTTCTCAGAGTTTATTAACAGGGTGAACTTTTGGATTTAAGCGAAAAGGTGGTTGGTTTCTGTGCAGACGTTCATGCGTAAAGGGTTTAGTTTTAAGGTGTCCCGCGGGGATTCTTCCCGCAGGTGTCGCACATAACTCCTTTTTATTTGATGCGGGTAGGTGCGTAACCTTCTCGTAGTCAGGGACGTTGAGTTTCATTTGTAGATTTTCCATGAGGTCTTGGTATTTCAACATAGTGATCAGTTATGTTGAAGTCAATTCCATCTTGGAGCTTCAAACAAACTAGCTCTCAATGTTCCCGCCTTGCGGGGAGGTTAGTTCCCTTTTTCCGCGCGCGCATAAATGATTTGGGTCTTAATTAGGAAATTAGGATATTGTTTGAACATAGTTTTACTTATTGATCATTGAAGAGGTATGCAACCCATTAGACAGAAACGACATAAAATTAAGTTGTCATGAAAACACAACAAAAACCTGTGCGTGTGGCGCAAAAACCTGATCATAACATGGCGCGCATCGCATCCGCGCATGGCGCATATAACACATGCCCGCGCTGATCATAACATGGCGCGTATCGCATCCGCGCATGGCGCATATAACACATGCCCGCGCTGATCATAACATGGCGCGCATCGCATCCGCGCATGGCGCATATAACACATGCCCGCGCTGATCATAACATGGCGCGCATCGCATCCGCGCATGGCGCATATAACACATGCCCACGCTGATCATAACATGGCGCGCATCGCATCCGCGCATGGCGCATATAACACATGCCCGCGCTGATCATAACATGGCGCGCATAATATTCACAATCACCTAATAATTAGGTTGATTACTTGGTTTATGGGATTGGGAAATTACCCGGGTGTCACATATTTCCATTCGAATTGTCCTTCCATTAGAATGGCATTCTATTCGAATGGCGTTTGATTCAAATACTTGCTACACCAGAGGTTTCCTTCATAACTTGGTTCGTGTGTTTTCCATCCTTTCCGTTTTCTATTGATTTTAAACGCGTTTAAGATAGATTTAAGGGTTCCATATGAACTGTACCTACTAACAAGTCCATTAAGTCCATTTTTAACATCAAAGTTTATATTTTTATGGTATATTAATACCCAATTTGCCTTAGTACTAAGTCTTAGGGCAAACCATTCGTAAAAACACAATCTTTAAGCTTAAAACGTACCTTTTTGGTTCACATTGGGTTACGGGTTTGGCTCAATACATGCTCCTAACTTGTTTCTTGCTTGTATAGCCAAGATCTAACATGAACTAGGCTCGATTTTGGTTTTGGATCTTGAGCCGTAAGATTAGAGAGTGTTTATGTGTGTTTTTGGGTTTGTAGGGAAGCTAGAGGATAAGAATGAGCGTTTTAGGGTTTTAGGGAGGTTTAAGGAGTATTTATACTCTCTTATACCCATGGACCTAAGGCCCATCGTCATCCCTTATTCCTTCTTTCATTAATCAAGCCCACACTCTATTATTTTATTTAACTTAATTAAATATTAACACACTTTTAACAAACATATTTTCTTTTATTTATTATCAAAAGTAGGATGTTACATCATCACTTTACCTCCTTTCCTATCCAATCACAACCTAACACCTAAACCTCCTAATAATTACTACCTAATCATTAGATCATTATGTGTATGATCCTACCATAACTCACATGGCAACCTATATCACACTTCATCAACGTACCTCTCTTCCCTTCTACTTATAAATCACGACACCACCACTCTCCTTCTCTCTCTACATCGTCAGCCACACAAATACACCACCTACCATCCCACCACCATTCTCACCTACAATATATTATTATCAAATCATCTAGGATCCATGGAGTTTTAAAGCTAAGCTAGAGAAATATTAAGAGCACCATACAAGCACCCACCCTCAAGAACATCATCATCTTCCCAAAACCCACCAAAACCTAAGGTAATTAAGTAGTAGGAATGCTTATCTTGTTGCCAAATACTTGATATTCAACATTAAAATAGCTCACACAAACACACAAAATGATTAAAAGGGGATGTTTGATATATATGTGTATGTGTGTGATCAAAACCGTGAGTATGTATGCATGTGTATAAAATCACATTATACATATAATACATACACATATATAATGTTAAAATTGATGTTTAAAGGTTCATTGGAGCATTTTTGATTGATTATTACTAAAATGGGTATGATTTTCTTGTTGATGATTTCAAAGTGTTGTTGTGCTTAACTTGAAAGTGTTGTTGTACTCATATATCTCTCAACTCTCTCCACCCGGAACACCACAACATAATGGTGTGTCCGAAAGGAGGAATCAAACTCTATTGGATATGATTCGATCTATGACGGCTATAAGCAGATAGCCTCTATCATTTTGGGGTTTTGCATTGCTCTCGGCAGCCCGTATTCTAAATATGGCACCAACCAAGAAAGTGGACAAGATACCTTTTAAAATGTGGCATGGAAGGACTCCATCATTATCATATATAGAGGTATGGGGTTGTGAGGATAATGTTAAGCACAACACCGAAAACAAACTTGAAAGTCGATCCACTAAGTGTATCTTTGTAGGATATCCCAAAGACTCTATGGGATATTATTTCTACAACCGAATCGAGTAAAACGTGTTTATTGCTCGAAAGGCGAGTTCTTGGAAGTTAAGTTCCTTATGGAAGGAACTAGTAGAACGGTGGAACTCGAGGAGGATCGAGAACCACAAGCCGATACACGTTTGGTTGATACTAGCAATCAACAAGAGGATGTTGAGAATGATCAAATGGTTGATCAAGACACACAAAACGTTCGCAAATCTGGCAGAATTAGTAATCCACCCCAAAGATATGGATTTTTCATGGATGGATGCTGTGTGGTAGATTCGGATAAACCCACCACATACCATGATGCAATGTCACAATCCAATTGTCACAAATGGCTTGAAGCTATGAACGTTCAGTTGCAATCCATGCATGACAACCAAGTTTGGGATTTGGTTGTACCTCCTCTTAACTCCAAACAAGTTGGAAGTAAGTGGGTTTTCAATAAGAAAACCGACATGCATGGATACTAGGATACTTATAAAGCAAGACTTGTAGCATAATGTTTTACTCAAACTTAAGAGGTTGATTGTTATGAGACCTTTTCGCCGGTGGCAATGCTAAAGACTATTAGGATATTATTTGCCATAGCCGCATATTATGACTATGAGACTTGTCAAATGGATGTCAAAACCGCTTTTCTAAATGGACATCTTGAGGAAGATTTCTATATGGTTCAGCCCGAAGGTTTTGTTGAACCACAACATCCTAATAAGGTATGCAGGTTAAAAAAATCAATATATGGATTGAAATAAGCATCTAGGAGTTGAAATCACTATTTTGATGAAGAGGTTAAGAAATTTGGATTCATCAAAAACGCTGATGAGGCTTGTGTGTATAAAAAGCTAGTGGGAGCATTATTACTTTCTTAGTATTGTATGTTGATGACATACTACTATTTGGAAATGACATTCCAACCTTGGAGGGTGTAAAAGCCTGGCTTGGGAATTGTTTTTCCATCAAAGATCTTGGTGAAGCCGCCTATATTTTGGGATTAAAGATCTATAGGGATAGATCAAGGTGATTGATAGGTTAAAACCAAAGTACATACATCGATAAAATCTTGAAAAGGTTCAAGATGGAAAACTCTAAGAAAGGTTTGGTACCTATTCAAAGAGGAACGGTATTGAGTGCGACTCAATGTCCAAGCTCAAAGGATGAGCAAGAAAAAATGAATGGAACCAAATACGCTTCAGCTGTAGGATCCATCATGTATGCAATGATATGAACTAGACCTGATGTGTCATGCCCTTTAAGCATGACAAGTAGATTCAAACAAAATCCGGGAAGTAGCCAATGGATGGCCGTTAAAAGTATATTGAAATACCTTATAAGGACTAAGGATATGTTTCTTATATATGGCTCTGGTGAAGAGGAACTCGTTGTAAAGGGCTACACGGATGCGAGTTTCCAAACTGATTAAGATGATTCTCGATCAGAACCGGGATATGTTTTCGTTATGAATGGTGGGACAGTCTCTTGGAAGAGCGCAAAACAAGATGTGGTAATATTGTCCACTGCTGAATCGGAATACATCACCGCCTCATTGGTCGCTCAAGAAGCTGCGTGGATAAGGAAATACATTGCTAACCTAGGAGTAGTTCGTACTATTCAGGACCCTCTAGAGATATTTTGTGACAACGAGGGTGTGATTGCTCAAATCAAGGAACCCCGTGTACATCAAAAGACAAGGCATATTGAGCGGAGATTCAACTACATAAGGGATGAAGTTGAAAAGGGAAAGATATGTATTCGCAAAGTTCACACCGATCAAAACATTGTGAAACCACTCACGAAGCTCCTTGAAAGGCCGAAGCATGAGGGTCATACTTGCGCCTTAGGACTTCGATATTCTAGTGATTGGATTTGATCTATTTTGTGTTTGGATATCGGAACAATTGTTATTTTGACTCATTCATATGATTATGGTTTATGATTATGGCATTTTGAGTT
Organism: Bidens hawaiensis; assembly: GCF_021521415.1. NCBI lineage: Eukaryota > Viridiplantae > Streptophyta > Magnoliopsida > Asterales > Asteraceae > Bidens > Bidens hawaiensis. The sequence continues at coordinate 194,889 of NW_027496235.1, read as the reverse complement.
ATGTTCCATTTTAGCATGTTTAAATCCGTGAATAAATTAATTATTCTAAATGCTCGTAGTCGCTCATATTTGTGGGAAACAAATTTGAAGGTAAGACTATTATGAACTTGGATTGGTGGATATTCATAAGGTATGAATATAGAGCAAGGGTTTGTTGCCAAGGTTCATAGATATTTATGGGATATAAATATTGGACTTACCCTCCCTCAAATGTTACTGCATGGAATCCTTGTGATTGGTGGTCATAAGTAAATTTAAGTAAAGGTGAATATCATGGTATCCTCCGACCTGAGATACATATTGGATATTGATATTCACCAAATATTATGCTTTGACTTAGTTCTTCACTGCTTTGAAACATGACGGTACATAAGGCTAAGATTAGGTATGGTACGAGGTGATTATGAGAGACGTATGTAGTCAATAGGGGGTTTTTCTCTATTATTCGTTGAGAGTAAGATGTCTAAGTCCTGCTACATTAAATCAACAGAGAATGGTCACTTTGTGTCTCTAGATTTTACATGACATATGTGGCAAAAGGATAAATGATGGATTCACTTAAATCATTTCAAGTGAGGGACTTGAAGGGGATGATGTTATTTAGTGGCACTTCGCCATGCGTATTAGGGGTAGCAAACAGTTGTTAGGCGGTATTTGCTACTTGCATTAATCTTCTATACATCTTGTGCAAGTGGGATATTGTTGGACTCGGTTTGCCCAAGACACATATTAGAGTTGATATGGCTAGTACGTTATGATCCAAGTCGGGTCATACCCAATAACAAGCTACACAAACACCCACGATATTTATTTTAAGATATGATCTAACAAATAAATATCAACACTTACGATATTTAGAAAATGGGTTTCTAAATATTTGCACTTGTGTAGTAAATAAATTATATTGATAATTTATATTTTGAAAGAATATATATTATAATGTTATTTAAGTTGGTTAAATAACATGATGCATGTTACTTACATTATGTTATGTTGCATTTAATAATATGTAACAAATATAACATAAGTAATAAAATGAAAGAGTTTAAATGTTTGGGAGGGGAAAATCTTTCTCTCTCATCTATTTGTTATCTTGCTCTTTCAAAAACATGCATGAGAGATTATTGGCTAAATAGAAAAGTAGTGCATTGGTTGTATCTTACACTCTCTCTCTCTCTCTCTCACACACACACACACATACACATAGCATATCAAGGGTGCTATGTTGGTGGCTTGGGGTATACAAGCTTGAGGATCTTCTCCTTTGAAAACTAGCCATTCAATAATCATCTCCTTCATTATCTTGGACTCTTGAAGGTAGTATGCTATGAACACCCTATGGTTGTTTTTGATAGCATGTAGTTTCGTATATGGATCCGGGGCTTGGGTTTTATATATAAAGTGGGTTTTGTATTAATCTAATTAACAAGATTTAAAACTTTATAATCCGCTGCATTTTTCATAAAAATAGGTTTATATGACTTTGATAATCTTGTTAAAAACCAAATAGGTCGGGTATTGGTTTTTAATATAATAAATGAAAAACCCGAGTTATACTACATGAGCCTCAAACTCAAACAACAAATCTATTCCCAAACGACATCGAAGTCTCTTTGGTCAAACATAAAGAGTAGCAAGGAACTCACGCCCCCTCTATTTCTACCTTACAATTCTGAACCATTCTCATAATTTAACCGAAAGTATCTCTAGTGGTCTGTTCCATAAAGTCTCAGGTAAAAAACTACATTCTTTCTAGCGTCCTCCTTTCAAATTCACTACACTATGTAGCCTCATCCTTTCGTGTCTTCTCAATTAGGGTACCTTGATAGTCATCTGTACTTCTCGATCATCTCTACTTTCTCAACATTCGATTCGTCTTTCACGATACCTACAAGTTTCCTTATATAGTTAACTATTGCAGGCATACTACATGTTTTGACTCATTCCAGCTGACTTACCTCCTCTTCTTTCATGTTTCTTCCACTTGAATTTCCCAGTTTGGTTGCCTTTGATGCTTCAGCGAAAATTGTTGGCATTGTAGTTTAAAAAAATTAACTAACTCCCTTAGTGTATTTGACTACAAGCTCCAAGTGTGATCCTTCTTTATTACTTTCTAAAGTCGGAGCCCTACTGCTTTCATATATGTCTTTGTCAAACCTTCTTAAAAAAGGGTGTCTGGTTGGCACGTGTCCTGCCACAATGTCCAACACAACCTCCTCGTGCCCGTCCCTTTGCAGTAGTCATCATATCTTTCCTCTAAGGAAGCACAAATGTTATCACTCCGGGAATTACTTAGCATATGATTTGTAAGGTAAGTAGTTAATGACAGTGGCCAAGTGTAATTAACTCTTTACATTACTTCTCAGGTCTTACATACTTCCCTTTATGATTTCACTTGTGCTAGTTGCTACTAGTTACACAATCATACAAACATACAGATAACCTACATTCATCTCCCTAGAAATTAAGCTAGCATACACACATTTTTCTCTAGCAATTAAGCTAACATTCTTACATTAATCTACTTTCATTTAACATGCATATTCATATATTTCTTAATCTTTACATGAACTAAATCGTGTACCTTACCGTTATTAAACTTGCTTGAGGACACACTGCTTTCTTCGACATGCATCTTCTTTATTTTCTTTCTTAAGTCACATTCTCTGTTCGAGTCTAAGCATGTAGGATTCTTAATTCTCTCAAATTTATGCTCTGATACCAACTTGTAAGGCCTTGAGCCCGATGCCTACATTGGAGTTGAATTCACTCATAAACGTTGTTCAAAATATCAGAGTGAATTAAAACTTTCCGCGGAATAAAAAACCTCAACTATTTAATACAACATATTCAAATCTTGTCTTTAAACATAACATGAAACATATTATTAAAACATCATGACAATTCTTCGTCATATGATACCACGACCGGTTGCCGGATCATACGATGTCATCGTATACATGTAAGTGTAATACGATACGGACCGAATACGTTGTGTCACTATACTAAGCTATAAGGCGGAAACAAATAGCAAAGGAATCAAACACATATTAACTCAAAGTAATAATCACTCTTGAATATAACAATTTCAGAGAGTACAAGTGATTACAGTAATTCTCCCAAAGTTTTTCCATATGATTACAAAATATGACAAAGTCTACCATATTTATACAACTTGGCCTATGGGCCTATAAGTCAACAACGTATAACACATATACGCCCGTATAAGTCTTATACACTGGCAAACATGACTTATACGCCCTTAACAATTTATTATGACAAAATCAGCTCGTTTAACCTAACAAGACCTAGCATTAGACATTTTGCTCTAACAAACTCCTCCTTGGATGACGCTAGATCTTGAAGTCTTCATTCTGTCGATATAATAGACCTCGGTCATATAAACTTCAAAAGTTTGATCTATCAAATTACCCATGGCTGCTTGACAGCACCATAGGCATCCGAAGATTCCTTCGGTTGACCTTGGTCGAATCTTAAATGCTTATAGTGAACAAAGTTTTCAAAAGAACACTATCTTAGATTCCGATTATATATCCTAAACTCGGACATATTATATTATGTGAAAAAATCCACCATCATGCGGACATTAGCATTGAAATAAATTCTTGTAACAATCTGTTTTGTCCTTTCCTTCCAAATCCTTGAAACATCTTCCACATCTTCATCGTCGTGAAACACATCGTCATCTTTAGAATCAATCATCATCTACAATAACCAAACCAAACAATGAATATCTGATTATGACAATGAAAAGATAAGCAAAGAATCATTAATTTTGACTTTTATAAATATTTAATTTTGACTTTTTCAAAATCTGTTGACTTAGTAAAACTGACAATAATAAACAAAATCAAATTTCTTTAATCAATCATTTTTCGTCAATCCATACTTTCAAAATTATCAAAGAAATTAGTTCAACTCAGACCCTTTTCAAGACCTTTTCTAAAACCTTAAACATCTCAGACTAAAAACAAAAAATGCTTGATATTGCATCAGAAATCATATAATGAACATTAACATACCTGAAATCGCATTATAACCAAGTCTAACTGATTAAATGTTTCAATCAAATTTTCCGATCAACTCTTGATTTTTCTATGAAGAAAATAAATCTGCAAGGTATATAATACCATCTATAGAGTTTGATATCTATTGCAGTCTTATACACAACAACAACTCATTTGTCGGTAACCCTCAAAATTTGTATCTACAGTTACCCCACTATGCAAAATAATATGTTCTGAAAATACCCGTATATGTATACTACTAGAGACTTATACTCCGTATAAGTCTATGATCTATACGTCCGTATAAGTCATAAAACTTATGCGTTCGTATAAGTTGAAGACTTATACGCTGTTAACTTAAAACAACGTTTAAACCGAAAAATTTCACACTTTCGAACCCAGTCAAGTTCAATTTAATGAACTTGATTAATTCACTTGACGTTTAAGCCCATTTTGAAATTTTTTTTTATCAAAAACAACCACTCGATTCAAGTTCTCGGATATCCAAACCCGATTAACCATACACCAAAATAATACATAAATGCAAAAAAAAAAAAAATTGGTTTTCGAAAGCCGTAATCAAAACAAATTTTTTCAAAACACTATTTACAAACATTAAGACATAAGTAGTAAGAAACATATATTTGTGAGTTAAGCAAGGAATCATGTTGATCTATCTGTCCTTCCATCATGGTTTTATATTTTAGTTTTAATATGTCTGATGGTAAGTCAGTCATTGGTATTGTTGTCCACTTAAACTTTTAAGCAAAAGATTCAGAGACATCAGTGATATGATTAGGGTTCAATTAAGTACGCAATATCAATTAGTGATCAGATTCTATTCTTGATGAGCTTAATGTGATTTCTACCATGTCACCCAACTTGACTTAAACCTTAGAGTCAGCAGATCAAAACATATTAAAATTATGATTTTGCAATCTTAGCAACAATGTTCCACAATAAGGCATACCCACGTCATCAAGCAATACCCTAAGTTTCCTTTACCATGGATGAGTATGCACGATTTCATCTGTCTTCTCGCAAAAATTATGTCCCTTGTGGTTCGTTTCTTAACGGTAATAAGACGCGAGCAAGGGGACAATGTATGACTAACAGCTTGTTTGATCAAGTCAGTAGTGTTGGTTGTACGAAGTGCAAGTTGATCAAGTTTAATGACTTTTCATGGTTCGCTCTTTGAGCACATTTTAAATATTCATCGAAATGAATACCCAGATGATAAACCGCATAAAGACTTGACGGCTCCATAAACCTAAAGCATCCCATCAATACATGATTCAAGGTTATAAAACCATAAACCATTGAACTGCAAATATATACTAAATGCTTAAAACACTTTTATTAATTCTTTATTTTTGGTGATCTACCGAAACATAAGGCTTAAGTATGAAAGGCTATTACATTTCTGCCTTCATTACTAAGACTTTATGCTAGAATTCTAACCCATATTTCAATATGGCTAGTTAGGTTTATATCACTTATTCTCTTACTTGTTTGTTTTAACGCCTACCAATGCACCAAACATTAAGCAATAGACTTTTATACCTAATTTTACCGGTACTTGGAACAAGATGACCAATGTATAATTATCTTCCTTTTATGCTTCAAAACTCGTTTTGAGGAGCATTTTTTATTGTTTTTGTATTTTTATCCTTTTTCATTGTTTTTGAATTTCAAGATTTTTAAACGTTTTTGTAATTCCCAAACTATTTCCCCCCTATAACCAAATACGTTTACAAATGTTTGATAAAAAATTTACAAAGAAACGTGACCTTGATGAATGGTTACATAAGGTCGGAATCATAACCTCGGGATCACTATCTTTCCCACCTCCCAAATTCTTAATACCATTAAGCCCCAACAAATACAAATATATGTTTTTATCGAAAACTTTAGTAAAGGTCAGCTTTTTGTTCATCGGTGTGAATTTTGTCTACGGCTATCAACTTCTTTTCGTAGCAATCACGAATGAAGTGATACAGTATATATATATATGTTTAGTTTTAGAGTGATTTATCGGGTTCTTTGTTATGGAGATTGCAACAGAGTTATTTACATATATGGGAGTAATATGAAATTTCAAACCGTAATCGTGCATTTGCTGTTGATTCCATAGAACCTATGAACAACAACTGGATGCAGCCACGTACTCAGCTTCATAGGTAGAGAGCAATACAGTTGTCTCCTTCTTAAACTGCCAAGTCACCAACCTGCTACCAAAAGATTGACAACCAGCGGTGGTAGATATAGAATTTAGCTTGCAACTCCCATAATCTGAATCAGAATAAGCTCTTAGCTCAAAAACATCGTTTCTTGGATACCAAAGACCGACCCCTGGATATCCCTATAGATACTGAAGTATCCGCTTCACCAACGTCAGGTGAGAGACGTTTGGATTAGATTGATATCGGGCTCACAAACTGGTAAGATACATGATGTCTGGCCTGGATGTGGTGAGATACATGAGAGAGCCAATCATGGATCGGTAAAGTGTCTCGTAAACCTTCTCCGCGGTGGGATCAGGATCGATTCCATGATTAAGAGGAACAAGAGTGCTGATCAACGTTGAGTCAGCCATATTGAACTTTTTAGGATATCATTGACATACTTCGTTTTTTTGTATAAAGATACCATCAGAAAGTTGTTCAACTGGTAAACCCAAGAAAAACTTCAATTCTCCCATTGCGCTCATCTCGAACTTCGATTTCATCACCTCCTCGAATTCCTTGCACTGAACATCGTTTGTTGACCCAAAGATGATATCGTAAACATAGACCTGGACTATCAGTAAATGTCCATCTACTTCCTTCTTGAAGAGTGTACAATCAACGGTGCCACGAACAAAGTTATTGTCCAATAGGTCTTGGGACAATTTTTCATACAAAGCTCTCGGGGCTTGATATAATCCGTAAAGAGCTTTGTCGAGCAAGTTCACCTTGTCTTTGTGGATCAGATCGACAAACCCTGGTGGTTTTCCCACATAGATTTCTTCACCCAATTTGCCCTTAAGGAAAGCAGACTTCACATCTAGGTGATAAACCTTGAATCCTTTCCAAGATGCAAAAGCCAAGAATATTCTGATTGCTTCAAGTCTAGCTACGGGAGCATAGACTCCATTATAGTCGATTCCTTCCTGTTGGTTAAATCCAAGAACCACCAATCTAGCTTTGTTTCTGACAATGATTCCATTTTCATCCCGTTTACACTTGAAGAACCACTTGGTATTTATACACCTTTCGTCGTCAGGTAGTTCAACAAGTTTCCACACTCCCAGTTTTTCAAACTGTAATAACTCCTCCTGCATAGCATTGACCCATCTTTCTTCTATCAATGCTTGCTTATAGGTTTTCGGTTCGATTTGAGAGATTAAACATTTAAACGCGAACAGATTTTGGAGAGGAGTAACTTGTGTATAGTAACAACAGAGGATCATGTCTATTTGACTTCGAGTTTGTACCCCGTGTTAAGATCACCAACGATATTCTCCGCCGGGTTATATGACAATATTCGAGGAGTAACATCAGCAGGTACCACCACATCAATTGGAAGATTATGGACATTTTCTTCTCCATCCACTTCATCAGATGCAGACGTTGGCTGAACCAAAGATTCAATCACATCACCGTGATCCTCACCATCAGCATCAAAGGATGGTGTAGCTGGTGTATCTTCAGAAGAGTCATCAACATTTGGTGCCAGGTCATCAGTGAAGAGTGGAACTTCTTGTGATGTGGTTTCTTCACTAATTCCTTCACCCAAATATTGTTGAAATAACAATATGGCAGCTTCATCAGAGATTTCCTCTTCAGGAAATGAGAAACTACTCCATAGGTTGTAATAATCAAACATCCAAGAATCGCCCATCCGTTGAGTTGGAGTAGTATAACGTTGACAGTCAACATGTTGAACTTACACAATCCGGTTAATGCTAGGTAAGAATACTCGTCGTAATGGGCATTCGGTTGTTCCTGAATTCGGTACCATTGTCGCTTATGATTCTCCAAATTGGAAAATTATATAACGTCTCGAGTTTCTTGAATAGGATCATTAAGTTGTCGAAGGTCTCGTCTTTCAACTCAAGAAACATCACCCACGAGAAGCGTGAGTAATCATCAGTAACCACCAAGCAATAAAGTTCATTGGTGATACTTTTGACCTTCCCGGGTCTGACTAAATCCATATGGAGCCCCTCGAAAGGTAAGCTGATTTAGTTGAGAGACTTCGTCGGGTGAGACTTTTTATTTTGTTTTCCCTTCTTACAACTCAAACAATAGGTACTCAAGTGAAACCATTTGACGTTCACTCCTTCAACAAGCTGGCTGTGAACTAGATAGTTCATCTTACGAATGTTGATGTGACCCATCTGTCAATGCCATAACACGGATTACGTTTCTGATGCCTCGATGATAAAGCACTGAACGGTGCCCTGAGTAGTTGATGTCATATCCCATATTTAGAACATATAGATCGTTCTCCCATGGTTCCTTAATCAGTACCCATTCTTCCGGTATCTTGAATCATGGCTTCATAATCAAACATTGTTGACCAGTAAAGTGAGTGTAAAAGCCTTTGTCATAGATTTATGAAATACTCAACAAGTTGTTATCCAACTCAGTGATGTAGTTCACCTTGTCAAACATCACCTTCCCATTTGACAAACTGCCCTCACCTACTATATGACCACCTTGATTTCCCGCAAACCCCACATAGCCTCCCCGAATTGATTTGTCCTCCTTCCAAAATGGAGAGTTCCCGTCATGTGTCGAGAAGCTCCACTATCCATAATCCCACGTGAGTAATTGGATCTTGGAAGCCACGACAAAAGTTATGCGGTTAGTGAAACAAGAAAAGTCAAGCCTTCTTGGTCTTGGGTTGTTTCATTTTTCCATAAAACAAATCCTCAAGGTTATCATACTCAATATCAGTCAACGACTCAACTGATGAGCATGACTAGACGAACTAGATTTGGAAGACTTAACGTTTTGCTCAATGGGTGATTTAACATTTTCATCTTTTGTTTTACCCTTTACCACCCAAATCTGCCCAACAACTATCATTAATTTTCTTCACTAAAGACTCATCACCAACCTCAAAATTAATTTTGATTGGTTCTTTCTCCACAACACGTTTTAAAATTTTGTTTGGGTTGACATGTGGGTCTTACAGATGAAGGACTCACATGTGGTTTCTTGTTAAATACAGGCTTTTTCTCTTGGGAACGAGAGAATCGTTTTCGGCAAAAGTAGAACAAATGTGCTTCCTCATTACAACAAAAACCTATTCTCCGATCAACAAACTTTTTAACTGGAAGGACCTGATTCTCTTCCCGGTCTCGCTCAGCCTTTAGTCTTTAAAACTCATCATTAGATTGTTTTCTAAAGATGGCCTATATCTCTTTCTCAGAGGTCTCACATTTAACTAAAAGAATCTTTTGAAAACCATTTTTCAGTTCTACATACTCTTTGTAAAATCCAGTGGATTTATCCTCTATGAACCCAATACCTTGTCTTTTGTGGTAAAAACTGGTTTTAGCAAATTTAGACTTTTGGTTAGGAGTTTTATTACTTTATTGAGCTTCTGATTTTGCTTCAGAAAGCAAATGATTTGCAGCTTGCTTACCCACCTCGCTCTCATACTCAGAGATGTGGGAGGACTTAACAGCTTGCCCTTCATACGAAAGAGATGACGAAATACATTATGTGGTGAACCGTTCACCACATTCATCACCTTGAAGAATCCTTTAGGTTCTCTTGGAACATAAGAACTCCCTTGAAATGTCAACAGATTGTTTTGGGTCAACATATGATGAGGCAGAATAACTTTTTTGTTTAGTTTCAACCCTTTTAGTTTCAATTTTAATCAGTCGAAGTTCTCTATTAAGTTCCGTTTTCTCATCGATATGCCTATTAATGGCAATCTGTTTATCCTCAACCTTGTGTTTAAGCATAGAAATTATTTTCTCATCTTGTAGGAATTTCACCCACAAGTTTTTCTCACACGTTTGAAACTTGTCATATGCTTCCTTGATATATTGATAATTATGAGACATTTTATTGTAGTCGGTTCTTAATGAGTTAATAACAAATTCCTTTTCATCATACAACTCACAAATATGTTTAACCTCTTGAGTAGAAAATGTTACTTGCCCAGTCATATAAGCATGATGAGTGGGCTCTTCTCCAACATCTTCTTATCTCATTTCATCAACTGCCGCTGGAACACCTTCAGTTGGCGCAGCTGCATCACTCATTTCCTCAATCTTTACTGCTGCTGGAATTTCATTAGTTGCCGTAGTCTCATCTTCTTCATCAATTCTTCCTCTCCGTTAAACTAACCTGCAAAACTTTCAAAAACATCAGGTGGCAAAAATGATTGAAAAAAATCATTTGAAATTGGATCAAAGCACTTAGGAGATTTTGTCTCCTCAAGATCACTTGACATTTCCTCAGTGATGTCCTCCATTTGACCATCAAACATTCCATCACACTCAGTATTTTCACCATCAGCTGCTTTGATCTCAACATGTACAGTAGCATCATCTTCAACATCTTTCACCGCTTCACCTGCATTCACAAAATTTACATGTTTTCCAACTTGTTGATCCTCACCAAGTACCTTAGCAACATTTTCCCTATTCACAATAGAGTTCCAATTAAACCCTTCATCCAGTTGTGCGTGACAAGCTTTTAATAACGAGATCTCGGATTTCTTTGACGATTCAGCTGGTGCAGGAGAACTTTGATGATAAATTGTATGTCTATTGTAGTCCCTACCAAAGGTATTAGAACTATTATCACCAACCTCTTGGTTAGTGCATTCCCTCTTGAAATGCCCTTTCTTTTTACATCTAAAACATCGGACCTTTGACTTGTCAACCCCTAGTTTGGAAGTCGTCTGGTCAAGACAATTCTTTCTAGTAATTTCCATAAATCTTTGAGCTCTATTGACAATGTTAGCCATGCACCAACGGATATCCAACGTCTCCATCTCTTCTGGATCGATTTGATCATAATCCTCATTCGTAATGTTATAGTTTCCGATTCGCCCCGCGATTATACATTCGTATGACTCGAGGACGGATCCTAGAAAAGCCATATGTTCTTTAACAGTATCCGTAGTAAGTCCATTAATGTTCTTGACGTTAACTGCTATGTTGCATTGCATAACTTCGGATGATGGACTCGGGGTTTTGAGGATTGATCAGGAGAAGGGTTGGTTCCAGTGTAGCTGCTTGAGTAGTGTGGTGTGGTAGTCGGTTGAAATTGACTTGGTTGCGAACTACCACCACAATTATTGCCAGTGACGAAAGCAGTTTGGATTTTCGGGCTTGAAGTCACCACGAATTGTGATGACTTGAAGTATAACCCGATATCTTGGGTTACCGTGACTGTTACACCCCGTAACCGCAGCGGAAACGTAAACGGGATGCAACAGACACATCTGATATCAACAGCATTGCTTATAAAGAAAACACCACTACATTAATTTACATCATATTACATTGTTCCGAGTTTAGTTCCCGTCTAGGCGATAGCACATAAGTTTTACCAACATTACATTATCATATTTAATACAAAATGATCACTAAACTTCCACAAATAGCAAGCATCATCAAGCATGTAGCACTTACTCCAGTTTGGGAGTACCTAGAAAGCATGTAAAGAAAACGGGTCAACTACGAATAGTTGGTGAGTTTCACTAATTGAAATAAACAGTGATAAATCATTATAATAATCATATATTAGAGACATCTGGGGACACTGTTAACCCAGTACTGTACCCATTCCGGGGGCAATGTTAACCCAGAAAACTTCTAGAGACATCTGGGGACACTGTTAACCCAAACTGTACCCATTCCGGGGGCAATGTTAACCCAGAAACACTTTCAGGGACATCTGGGGACACTATTAACCCAGTAATGTACCCATTTCCGGGGGCAATGTTAACCCAGAAACACTTTCAGGGACATCTGGGGACACTGTTAACCCAGTAATGTACCCATTCCATACGATTCCCGTACAATCAAATATTTATAAATACACGCAAATCCATGCGTTCAGTATGTACTTAAACATTTAAATAATAACATGCTTTCCGCCCAGGGAAAATATTTGAAAACAATTCAGAAAAGGGGCTCGTGAAACTCACCTTATCGTAGGCAAATTATTAATACAACACTCCAGCTACTAGTCCAAATCTGTAATACGATCTCTAAGTTCGTTACTATACAATCACTATTAACATAACTTTAACCGTGTTAACCGGTACATCTGGGGACACAGTTAACCCAGTACTGTACCCGTTCTGGGGGCAATGTTAACCCAGAAACACTTCACCAGACTCAGATTGTGATATCGTGTCGAGTTCACTAGTCAGATTTACTATTAGTCATTTTTCCCGTTTTGCGTGCCTAGCACGGTTATCCATTTTTATGTTTCAAAAATGAGTTTTGTCACACACGACCCGAAAATAGTTGTTAATTGATAATTTAACTAAGTTGTGAAATTAGGACTCGGTTTAGATGTCCCGATTGGCCGCGGGACCCGTTTCCGTCATTATCGTACCGGAAACTGTTTAATAGGTTAAAAACACTCAAATCATCCGAATTATTTTCGGATGATTTATTTTTACTTGTTTAACTCAATTATATGAAAATAGTTCATTTTTAGGGTTTTTATACATCAGTCAGCTCGCTTATGCGAACTTTACCGGTTTACGCGTTTTAAGCTTTAAAAGTTTGTTTTAGCACAAATAATTATCCGTTTAGTCTCGGATCTTGAAATTTTGCACAAATCACTTTTTGACAGTGGGGAATTTTATAAAAATATTTCCAGAATTAATTTTTATATTTAACATTTATTTATCTATTTTTAAACACCATTTAAACACTAAATATGTCGTAAATACCAAACGATCTTAGAAAAATCCCAAATTTTTCCTGGATGACCCCTTCCATCTCCATAGTCCCCTGTAATTTTTCCAGAACCAAAATCCCTTTTTAAATGCCATTTTCACTAAAACCGAGCTAGAAAACCCTAGAACTCGTTTAACCAAAAAGCCTACTTAGACTTCTCCAAATGACCTCAAATTTTGTGTGTGACTTATACATGTTATAAAAAGCTTATCTGCAATTTTCCAGAATTTTTCATGATATTTAACTATTTTTCACCATTTTTGGCCAAACCCGAGCATTAAATTCACCAAATATTCATCCTTTATCCAAAATTTACCAAAATTTCACAGAACTCATATTTTCATGTGTAGATCATCCCTGTAAAATTTCATGACCTAACTCTACACGAAACACAATCTGTCCAAATATACAAACATCACACAAAACCGAACTACCTTGAGTTTCTAGCTTCAAACCGCAAGAATCTCGCTTTCTAGCCCTTGCTAGCAACTAGATACAACACCTACAAGAACAATAACACCACACCAAGCAAGTTACACCCACAATCAAGCCATTTCTTTCATGGTTTCGGTAATGCTTTAAAAACAAAGATTTAACCGTAAAAATTCGTTTTTAGTTCGTTTAACTCCTTTCTTGGACCAAGATCCCTTGTATAACCTGTATACATCACTTGATCATGTAAGAATCGGTTCCATCTCGGGTTTTCACCCTTTTTCACTTGGAAACCTCATTTTCTTGAAAGATAACTCAAGAAACGAACTTAAACACGTACATAACACAATTTTTACCTCGGTTTTTCTTGCTAAAAAGCTCGGTTTTTGGTTCTTGATCTTGAGAGAATATGTATATTGTTGAAGTGTGATGTGAAAAAAAGAAAATGAGATGTTGTTTGGTGAGGGGGGGTCCGATCGGACCTATTGGATGGGTGGGGGGGACCCACAACTTCATTTGTGGCCACATGTTCAGATTCTCGTAATCTGGATAATGTTTTGGATAATCTGGTTCGGTTCGTTTTTCGGTTAAACGTTTAATTCGGCTTAAAACGAGGCTAAAACGGTCGTTTTTCGGCTTAAAAATGAAATTTATATAAAACCGATTTAAAACTTAAACCATGACATTTATTGACTTAAAACATCATAGTATTAATAATTGTGCATCTTTTTCGGCTTGATCGATCGTCTCTTGCTCGGTTTGGTATTAAAGGATTCGTTTAACTTACCGACGTACCATTAAATCGAAATCCTTTTTCTGTGCTTTAATTTACTTATCCCGAAGTTTTAATACTTCGCAAACATCACTAAATAATATATATTTCGTCTATAATGCAATCCCCGATCGTTCGGGCTTCAATAACCGTTAATCGGTTAATCGTATTTCCAATACGATTAACTGTATAATCGAGTATAATTCGTACTATGAATCATACATACTCGTATAAACGCATCATAATTGACATATTCATTATTAACTAACACATAAATAGTATATACCGGTTAGGGTATACCTGATTTTGCCGGAATCGTTACATTCTCCCCCCGTAAAAGAAATTTCGTCCTCGAAATTTTTACGCGATGACTACTTCTTTTTGAGGAAATAGATGGGGGTATTTCTTCCGGAATTCGTCCTTTCGCTCCCAGGTATATTCTGGGCCTCGTTGCGAATTCCATCTAACTTTGACCAACGAAATCTTGTTGTGTCTAAGTTACTTGATTTTTCCGTCTACTATTTCTACGGGTTCCTCTACGAAATTGAGTTTATCATTTATTTGGACACCCTCTAAAGGTAACACCGATGTCTCATCCGCCAGACATCTTTTCAAGTTCGATACGTGAAACACGTTGTGAACTGCACTCAATTCATCGGGTAGTTCTAATCGGTACGCTACGGGACCGATTTTTGCAGTAATATTGAAGGGTCCAATATATCTCGGGGCTAACTTCCCCGCCTTTCCAAATCTGACTACACCCTTCCAAGGTGATACTTTCAAATACACTTTATCACCTTTCTCAAATTACAACGGTTTTCTACGGGTATCGGCATAACTCTTTTGCAGATCCCGCGCGGCCTTCAGATTGCTCCTAATTTCAAGGATTTTGCTGGTCGTTTCCTGGACCAGGTCAGATCTAATAACCTGAGTGTCGCCCATTTCAGTCCAACAGAGTGGTGATCGGCACTTCCGACCATACAATGCTTCGTAAGGCGCTGCATTTATACTGCTATGGTAACTGTTATTGTAGGAAAATTCAACGAGTGGGAGATGTTGATCCCAATTTCCCTTAAAATCCAGTACGCATGCACGAAGCAAATCCTCCAGGGTTTGGATGGTCCTCTCGGACTGACCATCGGTCTGAGGGTGGTAAGCTGTGCTTAGATCAATACGCGTTCCCAGCGCTTCTTGCACAGCTTGCCAAAGCTTGGAGGTGAAATGGCTATCCCGATCAGAGATGATTGAGATGGGTATCCCATGACGAGACACAATTTCATTTATATAAATCTGAGCAAGTCTCTCTGTGTTATAATTATTTCTAGTCGGGATAAAATGTGCCGATTTGGTTAATCGATCCACGATTACCCAAATTGCATCATGTCCTCGGGACGTTTTAGGAAGATGAGTCACAAAATCCATCGTGATTTGCTCCCACTTCCATTCGGGAATTTCCGGTTGTTGTAACATTCCCGAGGGTTTCTGGTGCTCTGCTTTAACTCTCGCACAAGTCGTACATTTACCGACATACGTTGCGATATCCTTTTTCATACCCGGCCACCAGTAGAAATCCTTCACATCCTTGTACATCTTATCCGATCCCGGATGTATGGAATATTTTGATCTATGTGCTTCGTCCATGATTAATTCACGCAGATCATGGAGGGTCGGGATCCAAATCCGACTTTTGAAATAGAGAATTTCGTCCACGCGCTGTTCGAAATTCTTCTCATTGCCGTAAAGTCCCTCTTTTTCCAATTGTTCCTCTTTCAACGCCTCACGTTGAGCGACTCGAACCAGGTCCGAAAGGTTCGACTGGACTATCAACCTCAACGCTCGCACTCGCAATGGCTTAACCCGATCTTTCCTACTCAAGGCATCTGCTACAACGTTAGCCTTGCCGGGGTGATAACGGATGTCACAGTCATAATCGCTCAACAACTCGACCCATCTTCGTTGCCTCATATTTAGTTCTTTCTGATCAAATATGTGTTGCAAACTTTTATGATCGGTGAAGATGGTGCACTTTGTACCGTAGAGATAATGTCTCCAGATATTAAGTGCGAAAATAACCGCTCCCAGTTCTAAGTCATGCGTCGTGTAATTTTTCTCGTGTACTTTTAACTGTCGGGAAGCATAGGCTATAACCTTATTATTCTGCATCAACACGCATCCTAACCCTCTACGCGATGCGTCACAATATGCGACAAAACCATCGTCTCCATCGGGGAGACTTAAAATCGGCGCTTGGCACAATTTTTGCTTTAATGCTTGAAACGCCATCTCCTGCTCTTCTCCCCATTCATACTTTCGATCCTTTTGAGTCAGGAGAGTTAAAGGTTGGGCGATGCTGGAAAAGTTCTCTATAAATCGACGATAATATCCAGCTAAGCCTAAGAATTGGCGGATTTCCTTTGGCGTTTTAGGCGCTTGCCAATTCTTAATTGCTTCAATTTTACTCGGATCAACGTGTATTCCTTGATGGTTTACAACGTGACCGAGGAACTGCACTTCCTGTAACCAGAAGTTACACTTGGAGAATTTTGCATACAACTTCTCCTGATTCAGGAGCTCTAAAATTATTCTTAGGTGTTACTCGTGCTCCTCTTTACTTCTCGAGTAAATCAAAATGTCGTCAATAAACACGATGACGAATTTGTCGAGGTAGGGTTTACAGACTCGATTCATGAGGTCCATGAACACTGCCGGCGCATTCGTTAGCCCGAAAGGCATAACTAAGAACTCGTAATGGCCGTAGCGTGTCCGAAATGCGGTTTTTGGGATATCCTCTTCCTGAATTCTAACCTGATGGTATCCCGATCTAAGATCGATTTTTGAGAAATAGCTCGCACCTTGCAGCTGGTCAAACAGGTCATCAATTCGAGGAAGAGGGTACCTATTTTTAATGGTTAACTTGTTCAACTCCCTGTAATCAATGCACATTCTAAGGCTCCCGTCCTTCTTTTTCACGAATAATACAGGTGCACCCCACGGGGAATAACTAGGACGTATAAATCCTTTATCCAATAATTCCTGCAACTGATTGGATAATTCTTGCATCTCGGACGGTGCAAGTCGGTAGGGTGCTTTAGCAACAGGGCCAGCTTGAGGTAATAGATCGATTCTGAATTCGACCTGTCGGGTTGGCAGTAATCCAGGAAGTTCTTCTGGGAAAACTTGTGGAAATTCGCGTACTACCGGGATATCATCCACCCGTTTCTCATCAGAATCTGTGGCCGTCAAGCTTGCTAGATACGCCACGCATCCCTGGCGTATATATTTTAACACCTTGAGGTGGGATATAAATGGTATCATTGTGCCCGACTTCTCTCCTTGCACTAACACCTCTTCGTCATCCGACACCCGGATCTTGACGATTTTCTTTTCACAGTTTATTTCCACTTTGTTACGTGCTAACCAATCCATTCCCACTATCACGTCAAAACTACCTAATTCTACCGGTAATAAGTCAATCAGGAAGGATTGATCGTTCAGAATAAATGGGCAATTCCGAACTATCTGATTAACTATCATGGTTTTACCGTTAGCGACTTCTACGGTATAAGGTTCTATGGGTTCACTAATCGGAAGGTTTGCTATCGATAGGAATTTTAACAGAAACAAAACTTCTATCGGCGCCTGTATCAAATAATACAGAAGCGTAATGATCAGAGACGAGGAATGTACCTGTCACTACGCTGGGGTCCTGGCGTGCTTCGTTCGCCCCCATCACGAATGCTCGGCCTCGCGCCGGATTGGACGACGATGCCTGAGCACAGTTTGCCTCCCATTTCCTCCCTGGTTCAGCTTCGGACAGTTTCTCTTGAAGTGATCTGTGCTGCCGCATTCAAAGCAAGCACGGCTAGCGGTCATCATTTGGTTTCCTTGTGGGTTTTGTTGTCGGGCTGGTTGGGTCCTAAATGGCTGCGCATGGATAGGTTGCGGTTGTCAGTTCAGATTGTTCAGGTTTGTCCTACAACTCGGTGCGTAGTGCCCAATCCTGCCACACCGGTGGCACACCACCTCTTTGCACACGCCACCATGGTGGTAACCGCATTTCCCACACTTAGGAAACGTTCCCTTCTGCGGTTCTTGCCTTCCGCCTGAACTAGTCATGGTGTAGTTCTGGGCAGCGGGCCTAGCACGTTTGTCTTGCTGCTTCCCCGGGGTCCTATTATCATACGTACCTCGCTTTCCTCCGGCAGACTCTCCTGCCACCTTCAGTGACCCACTCCTCACGAAATCGTATGTGACAATACCAGCTTGCGTCACCGCACCCTCAAACGTCTGGTGTCCCCCAGCGTTGACTATACTCCTTACTACTGGAGTTAGTCCCCATATATAACGCTCCACCCTCTTTGACTCAGGGGTGACCAACCACGGCACCAATCGCGACAATTCATTAAATCGGTTCGTATATCCCAAGTGGTCTGCCCCCTGCATCTCCAAGTTCCACAACTCGTTTTCTAACTTCTGCAGTTCGTTTTTCGGGCAGAAATGTTCCAGAACAAGGGCTTTGAGTTCTGTCCAAGTCATGCGGTTTGTCGCTGCCTGACCGCGAGTTTGCACTATTGTGTTCCACCATGTCAAGGCATGGTCCGTGAACGTGCAGGTAGCATACTTAACAATGTATTCCTCGGGGCAGTTACTGATGTTCACAACCGACTCTATTTTCTCAATCCACTTAACCAACCCATTGGGTCCCTCAGACCCGCTAAATTCTAGGGGCTTGCACAACATAAAATCTTTAATTGAACATCCCCTTGTTGCGGGAGTCGGTTCAGTGCGGTTCGTTTCTACACTGGGTATAGGGCCATTACTGTCTGTAACGACCACCCTAAGCGGCGCGTCATTACTCGGAATCGGGTTACCGCTCGGTGGAGGATTAACATTTTGTTCCCCAGCATTATTGGTGGTCGTTTGATTGCTCGCAGGGTCTGGATTGGTCGTATTGTTAATACTGGCGGCGATGCGCGATACTATATCCGGTATCGCCGCCTCTAACTGTCGAGCAATCAGACGACTCACATCCACTTCTGACATTTGAGCTGACCGTTTAGGTGCCATTCTACACAACATTAAGAAAAATACATATAATTAATACAAATTCCAATTTCGATACACAACACATATTCCATTCATTAATAAACATTAGTACATTTTACATAATCATCAGTACACATTACATTAACGTTAACCCATAGATTAAGTTTTCATACATCAGTTCTACAACGGCATCATTTCGACATAACCCGCTATGGGTCAGTGCTTGAATGATACATCAAAATATCTACAATGGTATCCCCAAAAAAAATGACCCCCTATGGGCTAGTGACTGTATTATAACTACCCAAGATTCACTCTATGTTAGCATCGTCACTAACTGCTAACACAGGGTATCAAAAAGCGGACCCTGTCTACTACCACCCTAACATGATCTAAACACGGTGGTATACCAACCACACCAACACTGCCACCATCCCCACTAACACTGCCATCAAACCCCGGATCCGTGTTTCCATCCGGTCAATCATCCACTGGGAGTAGGCGTCCTCCCTCCTCAGCTGAGCGATCGCATGCTGGCTGTCCAGTATGCAATCCGCCAAGTGATTCCTCCTCTGAATACCCACCGTCAAGGCGGTGGTGTGCTCATTCATCTGCTCGGTGAGCACTCGGAGCCACGCAGCCTCGGCGGAGGGACGCTCATCCCACTCCGGCCAGGGGGTACCCCACACGGGTGGAGGCACAGGCCCGGGCTGGGGGCGGGAGGACTCGCCCCTGTGGTAAGTGGATCTGGGTGGGGTAAAGGTAGGTGGGACATAAGGGACACTGATCCGCGCCGTGAGGCGGGGACCGGGTATGGGAGGGGTAAGGGCGACCTGTGGTGCGGGTGGGGTGGGGGATCTGGTAACCCCAACAGGGGAGGACAAGCTAGCACTCCTATGGCTAGTCTCAGTAGGCTCGGTGCTGGAAGCTAAGCGTACACTCCTAGAGTCCCCGGAACTGGCCTCCTCCGGGTCCTCCTCTACCGATAAACTTCGTGATCTTGACTTGCTTACCTGTACACAGGTTAGCAAACATATAGTCCCTTTCATAATGTAAATCATAATTAAATTAATATACACACATTTATACAACCTTGTCACATAAAAATATTATCATATACTTACACATATGTTGCCGATTTTACCTATTAACGTTCCCCGTGACTTCCCCTGAATTTCCCTCGTGCGGACAAGTCTGTTATTATGTTCCGGACCATAATAACTCACTTGTCCATCCAAGTTCATCCAGATCTCGTCACTATATATTATTAGCTGATATTCAGATCCTATAATACTTGAGCTACCGGTTATATTTTAGGTATCTTTTAAAGACATCCTAATTCATTTATAACCAATGGCTCTGATACCAAGTTCTGTAACACCCCGTAACCGCAGCGGAAACGTAAACGGGATGCAACAGACACATCTGATATCAACAGCATTGCTTATAAAGAAAACACCACTACATTAATTTACATCATATTACATTGTTCCGAGTTTAGTTCCCGTCTAGGCGATAGCACATAAGTTTTACCAACATTACATTATCATATTTAATACAAAATGATCACTAAACTTCCACAAATAGCAAGCATCATCAAGCATGTAGCACTTACTCCAGTTTGGTAGTACCTAGAAAGCATGTAAAGAAAACGGGTCAACTACGAATAGTTGGTGAGTTTCACTAATTTAAATAAACAGTGATAAATCATTATGATAATCATATATTAGAGACATCTGGGGACACTGTTAACCCAGTACTGTACCCATTCCGGGGGCAATGTTAACCCAGAAAACTTCTAGAGACATCTGGGGACACTGTTAACCCAAACTGTACCCATTCCGGGGGCAATGTTAACCAAGAAACACTTTCAGGGACATATGGGGACACTGTTAACCCAGTAATGTATCCATTTCCGGGGGCAATGTTAACCCAGAAACACTTTCAGGGACATCTGGGGACACTGTTAACCCAGTAATGTACCCATTCCATACGATTCTCGTACAATCAAATATTTATAAATACACGCAAATCCATGCGTTCAGTATGTACTTAAACATTTAAATAATAACATGCTTTCCGCCCCGGGAAAATATTTGAAAACAATTCAGAAAAGGGGCTCGTGAAACTCACCTTATCGTAGGCAAATTAGTAATACAACACTCCAGCTACTAGTCCAAATCTGTAATACGATCTCTAAGTTGGTTACTATACAATCACTATTAACATAACTTTAACCGTGTTAACCGGTACATCTGGGGACACAGTTAACCCGGTACTGTACCCGTTCTGGGGGCAATGTTAACCCAGAAACACTTCACCGGACTCAGATTGTGATATCGTGTCGAGTTCACTAGTCAGATTTACTATTAGTCATTTTTCCCGTTTTGCGTGCCTAGCACGGTTATCCATTTTTATGTTTCAAAAATGAGTTTGGTCACACACGACCCGAAAATAGTTGTTAATTGATAATTTAACTAAGTTGTGAAATTAGGACTCGGTTTAGATGTCCCGATTGGCCGCGGGACCCGTTTCCGTCATTATCGTACCGGAAACTGTTTAATAGGTTAAAAACACTCAAATCATCCGAATTATTTTCGGATGATTCATTTTTACTTGTTTAACTCAATTATATGAAAATAGTTCATTTTTAGGGTTTTTATACATCAGTCAGCTCGCTTATGCGAACTTTACCGGTTTACGCGTTTTAAGCTTTAAAAGTTTGTTTTAGCACAAATAATTATCCGTTTAGTCTCGGATCTTGAAATTTTGCACAAATCACTTTTTGACAGTGGGGAATTTTATAAAAATATTTTCAGAATTAATTTTTATATTTAACATTTATTTATCTATTTTTAAACACCATTTAAACACTAAATATGTCGTAAATACCAAACGATCTTAGAAAAATCCCAAATTTTTCCTGGATGACCCCTGCCATCTCCATAGTCCCCTGTAATTTTTCCAGAACCAAAATCCCTTTTTAAATGCCATTTTCACTAAAACCGAGCTAGAAAACCCTAGAACTCGTTTAACCGAAAAGCCTACTTAGACTTCTCCAAATGACCTCAAATTTTGTGTGTGACTTATACATGTTATAAAAAGCTTATCTGCAATTTTCCAGAATTTTTCATGATATTTAACTATTTTTCACCATTTTTGGCCAAAACCGAGCATTAAATTCACCAAATATTCATCCTTTATCCAAAAATTACCAAAATTTCACAGAACTCATATTTTCATGTGTAGATCATCCCTGTAAAATTTCATAACCTAACTCTACACGAAACACAATCTGTCCAAATATACAAACATCACACAAAACCGAACTACCTTGAGTTTCTAGCTTCAAACCGCAAGAATCTCGCTTTCTAGCCCTTGCTAGCAACTAGATACAACACCTACAAGAACAATAACACCACACCAAGCAAGTTACACCCACAATCAAGCCATTTCTTTAATGGTTTCGGTTATGCTTTAAAAACAAAGATTTAACCGTAAAAATTCGTTTTTGGTTCGTTTACCTCCTTTCTTGGACCAAGATCCCTTGTATAACCCGTATACATCACTTGATCATGTAAGAATCAGTTCCATCTCGGGTTTTCACCCTTTTTCACTTGGAAACCTCATTTTCTTGAAAGAGAACTCAAGAAACGATCTTAAACACGTACATAACACAATTTTTACCTCGGTTTTTCTTGCTAAAAAGCTCGGTTTTTGGTTCTTGATCTTGAGAGAATATGTATATTGTTGAAGTGTGATGTGAAAAAAAGAAAATGAGATGTTGTTTGGTGAGGGGGGGTCCGATCGGACCTATTGGATGGGTAGGGGGACCCACAACTTCATTTGTGGCCACATATTCAGATTCTCGTAATCTGGATAATGTTTTGGATAATCTGGTTCAGTTCGTTTTTCGGTTAAACGTTTAATTCGGCTTAAAACTAGGCTAAAACGGTCGTTTTTCGGCTTAAAAATGAAATTTATATAAAACCGATTTAAAACTTAAACCATGACATTTATTGACTTAAAACATCATAGTATTAATAATTGTGCATCTTTTTCGGCTTGATCGATCGTCTCTTGCTCGGTTTGGTATTAAAGGATTCGTTTAACGTACCGACGTACAATTAAATCGAAATCCTTTTTCTGTGCTTTAATTTACTTATCCCGAAGCTTTAATACTTCGCAAACATCACTAAATAATATATATTTCGTCTATAATGCAATCCCTGATCGTTCGGGCTTCAATAACCGTTAATCGGTTAATCGTATTTCCAATACGATTAACTGTATAATCGAGTATAATTCGTACTATGAATCATACATACTCGTATAAACGCATCATAATTCACATATTCATTATTAACTAACACATAAATAGTATATACCGGTTAGGGTATACCTGATTTTGCCGGAATCGTTACAGTGACAGTCTTCATTTTCTGCTTCTTGCGGACTTCGAGCTCTTGGGCTTCTAATTTCTCAATAAATCGAGCGAGGGTTAACCTAGCGTAAGCAACTAACTGTAAAATCATGATGAATGTCTCCCAGTCGTCAGATATAGTGTCATCAAGTTTATCAATATACTCATACTCTTGCTTCTCAATACCCAATATCTTCATTTCAATAACCATATGACAATACCTCTCGATTGATGTGCCATTATTTCTCCTTTCACCATGGTGAAGATGTCAAACTCCTTTTTCAACAAGGCCATCTTAGACTTTCTCATATCTGGATTCCCTCTGTCCTTGTTAAGTAAAGCTTGCCAGATCAAGTAGCAGGATCCATTGTGCTGCAAAAGTTGGAAAATCTCGGCCTTAATGGATTTTTAGAATAGGTTCATCATTTTCTTTTCTCGGAGAAATCTGGCTCTATCACCCTCCGGGATTTGGGATACACGGTAGCTAGTACCATCTTCGTTACGTGGATTGATGAACTCCACTTCGACCGCTTCCCATGCATCGTAATTAACAACTTGGACGTATGTCTCAAATTCATCTGCCCAGCTCGGATAATCCTCCATTCTCAAAAGCTTAAGTGGCTTAGTAGACGTGCCCATTTCATTCTCTAGATTTATGCTTTGAAGTAATACCGAAGGTTGTGATACAAAAGCACACATTTCCTCCATAATTGCGCGTAAAACAAGAAAAACAGTAGCTTGAGCATATAATTAAAAGGAACGTGTAAGTAATTGAACGTATATATATTAAGAGCGTGTAAGTATTATACGTTGTTAAGTGACTTATACGTTTTAAGATTTATACTCCTTTAAATTGACTTATACGTAGGAACACACTTATGCGGAGCAAATTGTTAGGTTTTAACAAGCTAATAAAAGTCATATAAACCCATTTATATAAAAAACGCAGCGGATAATAAAGTTTTAAATCTTGTTAGTTTGATTAGTATAAAACCGATTTTATATAGATAAACCCAATGCCCGGATCCATATATGATAATACATGCTATCAAAACATCCATAGGTTGTTTTAGCATACTACCCTCAAGATGCTAAGAAATATGGAGGATGAGGATTGAACGGCTAGTCTTCAAAGTAGAAGCACCTCAAGCTTGTATACCCACAAGCCACCAACAAGACACCCTTGATATGATAGGATTTCACACTTGAAAGCTCCTTGTTGTTCTTCCTTGTTCTTGGCCGAATTCAAGAGAGAAAGAAAAAGAAGTTTACTTGCAAATGTGTGTGTGAGAGAGAGAAAGATGATGTTCAAGAATGCATCACCCAAGAACCAACCACAAGACATTCATGTTGTTGATAATAATAATAATAATAATAATAATAATAATAATAATAATAATAATAATAATAAAGAGATGAGAGAGAGGGGAAAGGGGGTGGCCCACTTTGGTCTCCCTCCAAAATTAAAAATCATATATTAATATTATGTTACTTATGTTATGTATCTTTTAAATAACATAACACGGTCCAAGTAACATCCATATGTTACAAGTCTTACATAAAGTTATTTAACCAACTTAAACAATAATATGAAATGTCTTCTCTCAAAATATAAATTATCCATATAATTTATTTATAACACAAGTGCAAATATTTATAAACCCATTTTCTAAATCTCGTAAATGTTGATATTTATTTTTTAGATCATATCTTCAAATAAATATCGTGGGTGTTTGTCTAGCTTGTTATTGGGTATGACCCGACTTGGATCATAACATACTTGCCACATCAACTATAATATGTGTCTTGGGCAGACCGATTCCAACAATCTCCCACTTACACAAGATAAATAGAAGATTGATGCAAATAGCAAATACGCCTAACAACAGTTTACTACCCCTAATACGTATGACAAAGTGCAATTCATCAACATCATCCCCTTCAAGTCCCTCACTTGAAAATGATTTAGGTGAATCTATCATTTATCCTTTTGCCACAGATGTCATGTCAAATCCAGAGACACAGAGTGATCATTCTCTGTTGATTTAACTTAGCAGGACTTAGACATCTTACTCTCAACGAATAAGAGGGACAAATCCCCTTTTGACTACATACGTCTCTCTCAATCATCTCGTACTACACTTGAGCTTAGTCTTATGTACCGTCATGTTTCAGAGCAGCGAAGAACTAAGTCAAAGCATAATATTTGGTTAATATCAAGACCCAATATGTATCTCAGGTCAGAGGATACTATGATATTCGCCTTTACTGAAATTTACTTGTGATCACCAATCACAAGGATTCCATGCTGTAACATTTGAGGGCGGGTCAGTCCAACATTTATATCCCATAAATATCTATGAACATTGGCAGCAAACCCTTGCTCTATATTCATACCTTATGAATATCCACCAATCCAAGTTCATAATAGTCTTACCTTCATATTTGTTCCCACAAATATGAACGACTACGGACATCTAGAATAATTAACTTATTCATGGATTAAAACATGCTAAAAAGAAACATAACTCAAATGTCATAGTCATAAACTATAATCATATGAATGAGTCAAAATAATAATTGTTCCGATATCCAAATACAAAATAGATCAAATCCAATCACTAGAATATCAAAGTCCTAAGGCGCAAGTATGACCTTCATGCTTCGGCCTTTCAAGGAGCTTCGTGAGTGGATCCGCAATGTTTTGATCGGTGTGAACTTTGCGAATACATATCTTTCCTTTTTCAAATTCATCCTTATGTAGTTGAATCTCCGCTCAATGTGCATCGGCTTTTGATGTGCACGGGGTTCCTGAATTTGAGCAATCGCCCCCTCGTTGTCACAAATGATCTCTAGAGGGTCCTGAATGGTACGGACCACCCCTAGGTCAGCAATGAACTTCCATATCCACGCAGCTTCTTGAGCTGCCAATGAGGCAGCGATGTATTCGGATTCAGTGGTGGACAATGCTACCACATCTTGTTTTGTGCTCTTCCAAGAGACTGCACCACCATTCATAACGAAAGCATATCCCGATTGTGATCGTGAATCATCTCGATCAGTTTGGAAACTCGCATCCGTGTAACCTTTTACAACGAGTTCCTTCTCACCAGAGCCATATATTAGAAACATATCCTTAGTCCTTATAAGGTATTTCAATATGCTCTTAACCGCCACCCAATGGCTACTTCCCGGATTCTATTGGAATATACTTATCATGCTCAAACCGCATGATACATCCGGTCTAGTGCATATCATGGAATACATGATGTAACATATAGCTGAAGCGTATGGGACTCCTTTCATTTTCTCTTGCTCGTCCTTGGAGCTTGGACATTGAGACGCACTCAATATCGTTCCTCTTTAAATAGGTACTAAACCTTTCTTAGAGTTCTCCATCTTGAACCTTTTCAAGATTTTATCAATGTATGCACTTTGGTTTAAACCTATCAACTGCCTTGATCTATCCATATAGATCTTTATTCCCAAAATATATGCAGCTTCACCAAGATCTTTGATGGAAAAACAACTCCCAAGCCAGGCTATTACACCTTCCAAGGTTGGAATGTCATTTACATATAGTAATGATGCTCCCACTAGCTTTCTTATACACACAAGCCTCATCAGCGTTCTTGATGAATCCAAATTTCATAGCCTCTTCATCAAAATGGTGATTTAGAAAAGCGGTTTTATGGATCGACAAAACCTTCGGGCTGAACTATATAGACATCTTCCTCAGGATCTCCATTTAGAAAAGCGGTTTTGACATCCATTTGCCAAATCTCATAGTCATAATATGCGGCTATGGCAAATAATATCCTTATTGACTTTAGCATTGCCAAGGGCGAAAATGTCTCATCATAATCAACCCCATGAGTTTGAGTAAAACCTTTTGCTACAAGTCTTGCTTTATAAGTATCCAAGTTTCCATGCATGTCGGTTTTCTTCTTGAAAACCCACTTACTTCCAACCGGTTTGGAGTTAATAGGAGGTACAACCAAATCCCAAACTTGGTTGTCATGCATGGAA
The DNA here is from genome assembly GCF_021521415.1 of Bidens hawaiensis. Lineage (NCBI taxonomy): Eukaryota > Viridiplantae > Streptophyta > Magnoliopsida > Asterales > Asteraceae > Bidens > Bidens hawaiensis. The sequence goes on along the minus strand of NW_027496235.1, from coordinate 167,227 downwards.
TGCATCTCAATGTTCATGACTTCAAGCCATTTGTCACAATCGGATTGTGACATTGCATCATGGTATGTGGTGGGTTCATCCGAATCTACCACATAGCATCCATCCATTAAACATCCATATCTTTTGGGTGGATTACTAATTCTACCAGATTTGCGAACGTTTTGTGTGTCTTTATCAACCATTTGATCATTCTCAACAACCTCTTGTTGATTGCTAGTATTAACCAAACGTGTATCTGCTTGTGGTTCTCGATCATCCTCGAGTTCCACCGTTCTACTAGTTCCTTCCATAAGGAACTTAGTTTCCAAAAACTTGGCCTTTCGAGCAATAAAAACATTTTGCTCGGTTGGGTTGTAGAAATAATATCACATAGAGTCTTTGGGATATCCTACAAAGATACACTTAGTGGATCGGCTTTCAAGTTTGTTTTGGGTGTTGTGCTTAACATAAGCCTCACAACCCCATCCCTTTAAATATAATAATGATGGAACTCTTCCATGCCATATTTCAAAAGGTATCTTTTCCACTTTCTTGGTTGGTGCCATATTTAGAATACGGGCTACAGAGAGCAATGCGAAACCCCAAAATGATAGAGGGAATGTGCTTCTAGCCATCATAGATCAAACCATATCCAATAGAGTTCGATTCCTCCTCTCGGACACACCAGTATGTTGTGGTGTTCCGGGTGGAGTGAGTTGTGAAATGATTCCACGACTCCTAAGATGATCTTGAAAAGTATCACTAAGGTATTCACCTCTTCTATCCGAACGAAGTACTTTGATGGTTTTGTTGAGTTGATTTTCTACTTAATTTTTGAAGACCTTGAACAATTCAAAGGCTTCATCTTTTTGTCTTAACAAGTACACATACCCATAACGACTATAATCATCGATAAAGGTAATGAAGTATCTTTCACCATTCCTTGTCATTGCCTTAAAAGGTCCACATACATCCGAATGTATGATACCTAATAAGTCTTTTGCTCTTTCTTTAGTTACACTAAAGGGTTCCTTGGTCGTCTTTCCTTGTAAACAAGATTCAAACTTATCAAATGAATCATCATTTGATCCAAAAGACCATTCTTTGAATTGTATGTATGCGATCCTTGTTTATGTGACCATGGGGACAATGCCAAAAATAAGTCTTACTCAAATCCATTTTGAGTTTCTTGGTGCTAGATTGGTACAACAAGTTATCAATAGATGGGTTATCATGAACAAATTCATAAATGACATTAGACGACATCGCTTTAAAATAAAAGACATCATTCATGAAAACATAAATACCATCGTTTACAAACTTTAAATCATAACCAAATTGTCTTAATAAAGAAACAGAGATAATATTCCTAGTCAAACTAGGAGCATACAAAATGTTTTTCAAAAAACTTCCAAACCATTTGGAAGCTTCAAAACATAATCTCCTCGGGCTTGGACGTCAACCTTTGCTCCATTGCCCATGAAGAGACTTATATATCCTTTCTTGAAGTCACTTCTTCTTTTGAACTCCTACAATAAATTGCAAATATGAGTTCAACATCCGGTATCCAATACCCTTGTGTTAGGAGAAATAATATTAACATCAATGTGGATCATGAAAGTTGTACCTGAGGTTTGCCCCGCATCCCTCTTAGCTTTCAACTCCTTGAGATAGGTTGGATAATTCCTCATCCAATGTCCTATCTCACCACAACCAAAGCATGGATCCTCCGAGCTAACTTTTAGCGTTTTAGGTTTGGGTGGTTCCACTTTTGCCTTCCCTTTGAACTTTCCTTTGACGTGCCCCTTACCATTTGCAACCTTTGCTTTAGGTTCCGGGTGATGTCTTTTCTTGTTGCCACCTTCATTGATCGTGAGAAACCGGTAAAACCCTTTTACCCATTCCCGCTTTCGCCGTCTTGAGCATTGCGTGAAGCTCACGAATGCTCTTGTCCCATCCATTCATGTTATAATTCATAAAAAAAGTCTCAAATCTTTTGGTTAAGCCATTAATGATCATATCCATGGCTAACTCTTTTGAGACGGGAAAATTTAGCTGTTCAAGTCGATCAATGTGGCTTTTCATCTTAAGCACATAAGATGAAACCGATTGGGTTTCTTCCATATGACATGCATGAAGCGCTCGAACCGTTTCGAAGTGTTCCACCCTAGCTTGAGTAAGGAACATTTCCTTAAGTTGGGTGATCATATCATATGCCCCATGATTTTCAAAATCCTTTTAAATTTCGGGAATCATAGTTCCCAACATGAGACAAGAAACTTGCACCGAATCCTCGGTGTATTTTAACCAATCGTTATAGGCATCAACATCGTCAATGTTTGGTTCATCGGGAATAGGATCGTCCAATATATAGGATTTCTTTTCTTGCTTGAGAACAATTCTCAAGTTTCAATACCAATCCATAAAATTGTTGTAGTTAAGATGATCCTTATCAAGTATAGCTCTTAATGATAGGTTATGCACGGGTGGGATAATTACGTTAGGTGGATTATTGATTGTGGCCATCTACACAATTTGACAAAGCTCAATTTTAGTATTTTCAATACATTAATCAATTTTAATCGTTAATACCCTTTATATCTCCAAGATAAATAATGATTAAGATATAGAACCCAACGTTATATCCACATAGTAGTTGGTGACCTTTATCCTACTATTGGATTAACAAGGTAGTCAACGTTTGACGATTGCAACCCTTTGCAACTTCTAGTTTTATGGGATCGGTTAAACATCATATGTTTACTTGGCACGTTTAATCCCATCAACACCTTTGTACACCATGCTTCGGTAACCCTATTCACATGGTTTCCAAATCAAGTCGTCCTAATTAAACACACGTGTGAATTTGCACATACAAGCGGTTAGGTGACCTTTATCCCACAAATATGGCAAACGCACCTTAAACTCACAAGTTTCCTCCAATGTGGTTAGGTGACCTTTATCCCATATCGAGTTCCCAAGTGATTCGAGTGTTGTATAAAAGGATGGTGTTTGACTTATTTTAAAAGGGATTTAAGTTTTTTAAATTCTAGATTGGAAAACTATTTACATAGCTTGCATTTGCATGCATTCAAATGCATGGTACTTAGTTTGAAAACCATTTTTCAAAGTTCTTTATAATAAAACCCATTTTATTGTGAAATCATAACCTTTAATAAAACCAATTTTATTACCTAATGATTTCAAAGGAACCAATTTATGCAAGTTGTTGATTTTAAATTGTTAACAATCCATATTCAAACAAAACATAAATCAACCAAACAAGCAAGCATAAATAAAACAACCACAAGTCCATAACCATAGCCACCTAAAATGACAACACTTGTTGACCGAAACAAGTGTGCCAAAAGGTCTCTCCTACGGGACGAGAATGACACAAGGCATTTGTCGGTGAACTCCCACTTGACCCCGCATCTAAATTCTTCAAGTGTCCACTATGTGTTGTGATTCTTCCACTTTATTTAGGCTCCAATTTCAGCTCCTAGCTTTCTTAAGCCTCCATGTTTGGGCTTTGACCATGGGCTAAAATCCTATCTTGGAATATCAGGTCCATTAAGGCCCAAAACCAAAACCATAACTTTGTTACATCTTATTTTACAAAAAATATATCCTAATACATTTGTCTCTAGTAAAAGAATTACAACTAATCTACTTATTATTACAAACCAATATGAAATGAATAAATAGATTACAAACCCAAATAAAAGAATATTACAACCATATTGAATAAACCGAATAAATCACAACACAAACACACAAGGTCATGGCTAGGTTATGAACATCCAAATGTACAAGGTCTTAGAAGACCAAAATGGTTTCCCTTTTTCCCATAAAACTTCGCCCAAGTCTAACCAAACCGAAAGTTTCGGATTTTTGTCCAAACAAAATAATTAATCATCCATATGACTTAATTCTTCAATATTACCACATGCATGTAAAGTATAATCTTGAAGAACCAAGGACTAACCAAAAGCCAAAACAACTTTCGGTCGTATGGTGAACCACACCATAAAACACAGAAATTTTTAGATCTATGAAGCATGTATCCGTATAAGCAGCTCTTGATGCCATTGTTAGGTCTTAACAAGATTATCAAAGTCATATAAACCCATTTATATGAAAAATGCAGTGGATAATAAAGTTTTAAATCTTGTTAGTTTGATTAATATAAAACTAATTTTATATAGATAAACCCAATGCCCAGATCCATACACGATAATACATGCTATCAAAACAACCATAGGGTGTTTTAGCATACTACCCTCAAGATGATAAGAAATATGAAGGAGGATGAGGATTGAATGACTAGTCTTCAAAGTAGAAGCACCTCAAGCTTGTATACCCACAAGCCACCAATAAGATACCCTTGATATGCTAGGATTTCACACTTGAAAACTTCTTGTTGTTCTTCCTTGTTCTTGGCCGAATTCAAGAGAGAAAGAGAAAGAAGTTTACTTGCAAATGTGTGTGTATGAGAGAGAAAGATGATGTTTAAGAATGCATCACCCAAGAACCAATCACAAGGCATGCATGTTATTGATATCTATAACAATAATAAAGAGATGAGAGAGGGGTGGGGGAAAGGGGTGGCCCACTTTGGTCTCCCTCCCAAATTCAAACTCAAATACTAATATTATGTTACTTATGTTATGTATCTTTTAAATTACATAACATGGTTCAAGTAACATCAATATGTTACAAGCCTTACATAAGTTATTTAACCAACTTAAACAACAATATGAAATGTCTTCTCTCAAAATATAAATTATCCATATAATTTATTTATAACACAAGTGCAAATATTTAGAAACTCATTTTCTAAATATCGTAAGTGTTGATATTTTATTTGTTAGATCATATCTAAAAATAAATATCGTGAGTGTTTGTCTAGCTTGTTATTGGGTATGACCCAACTTGGATCATAACATACTAGCCACATCAAATCTAATATGTGTCTTGGACAGACTGATTCCAACACAAATGTCTTATGTGCTGATCAAGAAACATATACGTAGATCAGCAGACTTATACGGTGAAAGGTTATGTGAACTGATCATGATCTGATTCTTGAATAATCTGATTGAATCTGAGGTTTTGACTCTTGTAGAAGTGATCACAAGGTGTTTATGACCATGTTGATGAGATTGAATTTGATTTTGATCCACATTTGAATGTTTAATTGAAGAAATAAGTTTCGGTAATGACTTTGACTTGCAAATTGTCAACTTGATACGAGCTTAGTGTTTAATTCGGTAGTAGACACGAGCCTAATGCTCTGATACCACTTGTAGGAACGTGTTCATGACATGAACAAGACGTAGATCGATATCTAGAATCAACGTGAAGCTGCAGAATTCCTAAACGTGATCGAAAACAACAAGATTTCTCATTATATTCTATATGATTTCTCATATATCTCAATATTTGTGAAGGACAATATGATATGATAATTATAGAACAAGTACAAGTTGGACCAAAAAACTCTATTAATGTATAAGCCTAAACACCTATTTATAGACATGAAAAACAACATATACGGCGTATATGTCTTATTCGGCGTATATGTACATATACACCATATAAGTACATATCCGTGTGACTTATACGTTCCAAAACATTAAAAACCCAATACACAACCTGCAAGACCAAAGCAATAGACATTATGCTCTAACAGATGACAGCCTCTTCAGTTCATATTATGTGTCACCCTTAAGCCAACTGCTTTAACCTATTTGCCTGCGTGCATACTAAAAGTCAGCTACACTGAGTAAGTTCTAGTTAATTAGGCAACATACATTACATTCACATACTTACTTATACGTATCCGTAGTTACATGTTACATACTTAACCTGCTTCTTTTATTCATGCATACATACACACATACACAATTAGACACATACACACACACGCATACATACATACATACATACATACATACATATATACATACATACATACATGCATAAATACTTTCATACTTGCGTTCTTTCATAATTTATTACTTATATTCTTTCATACTTTTATTCTTTTATACTTTCATATTTTCTTGTTTTAGCTTACTTATACATACATAACTATCTCTACGTTTTAAAGACTCTTTCACCCTATAACATTTGTAGATATTATTAGGGTCTGCAACCCTTTAACCTTCGTAGAATTTAGATTAGTCTGCAACCCTTTAACCTTCGCAGATATTATTAGGGTCTGCAACCCTTTAATATTCGCATATATGTTTAGGGTCTGCAATCCTTTAACCTTCGCATATATTATTAGGGTCTTCAACCCTTTAACATTTGCATATATTTTTAGGGTCTGCAACCATTTAACCTTCATATATATTATTAGGGTTTGCAACCCTTTAACCTTCGCATATATTATTAGGGTACGCAACCCTTTAATCGTACGACCATACAACCATACATACTTATATATATATGTATGTATGTATACACACACACAAACACACATACATAAATACATACATACATACATACAATGCATAAAAACATTAATATAGCATACACTTACCACTTAAGGTAAGTGTATTAACTAATAACATAGGAGTATGCACACAACCCCCCAAAAACATAAACAATGAAAAGGGCTAGAAACTCACTTGGGTCCTGCTTCTTTCAGAATTGATGGTGACACATCTCTTCAACTAAGCACGACTAACTAGTTAACAAATATAGGTGTTAATGAATTGTTTACTATCCAAGTATTATTACTTAGGTCATCAAGCTACTCTGACCTAAGTCCCAACAAATCGAATCGAGTTTAGTAGACGAATCAAATCGAATATTCATACGAATAAAATTGAGTATTCTAAAGAATCGAATCGAATACTCAAACGAATCGAATCGAGTATTAAAACGAATCGAATAGAATATTCAAACGAATCGAATCGAGTATTTAACGAATCAAATCGAATATTTAAACGAATCGAATCGAGTATTCAAACGAATCGGACCGGATACTCAAACGAATCGAACCGAATATTCAAACGAATCGAATATAATCGAGTATTCAAACGAATCGAATTGAATGGATATTCAAACAAATCGAATCAAGTATTGAAATGAATCGAGTCGAGTTCTCACAAACGAATCGAGTCGAGTTCTAATGGATTGAATCACATTCCCAATGCGATTCAACTGGGCTTGTTTTCCTGATTCAATCGTTTCTTCCAATCAAGCTTTCTACTTGTTAGTTCCTTACAACCCATTTTACCATCGTATGAAGTTTCGTGCCATACCGACACTATTTACTCATCCCAATGAGACCTCACTTAGTGGACGACCCAGAGTACTTGAATCAAGCCCCTTTAGCCTCGTTACGAGACTTTTTGGACGTGTTCAGTTAGCATTTCCACTTATCACCTTGAGTGAAGCCTTTCTCCCTCGGAAAAAAACAAAAGTTTCTTAACAGTCAGGAGTCCAGTATAGATGCCTGCTGGCCGGGCGAATCTAAGTTCTCTTCCGGTCAACTGTCCACCTAGTCAAGTGCAAAAAAAACACAGTAGAATCACGCAACGCACGCTGCTGGTGTGCTTCCTTGCTCGCGAGGAAAGAAAGAAGAGCGACAAGGTTAGGTTCAGATTTGACTGTTTGCAGCATGGGATATGGGGTGTTGATGTACTTGGAACCTAGACCGGTTACCTGAGTATGGCGGTTCGGTAGCCGTTCAATGATAGCATGAGATCCTCGCTTTGGTAAGTTACAAGGATGAATGCAAATAGCAAGACGATGTGCTGTGTGAAGTGAGATTGGCTGCCCTAAGTTAAGTGCTTCTTATTAATATTAATGAATGATCTTGCTCAATAGGAGGGCTTTCCCCCTTCTGTGCAGCCTGATTCTCTCTCTGGAAATGAGGGTGCCCTCGATTGACATTTATCATCGAATAAGGAATCCTTCCATGGATGAGAAGGTTGAGTTACAGTACAGACTCTGTTGGCTTTCGCAAGAAAGCATCTCGAAAGTTCCGTAATCTATGGTTGATGCCTCACTCGAACTCTATCCCATACCCTACTCGATGTTGAAGCTACTCTGCCTTTCGGAACCTTTTACTACTCTAACCTTAACCATTTTAACCTGAACCGAGCCAACTTGACCATTTATTAACAAGTTAACTACTATATCAATAATCGTGACCTGATCTATCATCCTACCAAGTTTCATGCAAATCCGTACACGAAATGTAAACCTTTTTAACAAAATCATACCTCTAAGGTTTATGTTTAAAATCACTTGAATAGCCCAAAACCATATCAAACGAACCCCAAGTTAGGCAACTCAAGCGCCCACGGAACCGTCTTGCCAACATCTATGACCCCCTATTTTTTTTTTTTGTCGCAAGAAACCGCCGCTACAGTTGCTGGAGAACCAAAACAGCTGTCGGCAATCTTCATTTTTTTCTGTTAGGGTTATGCTGAGAAAACCGGACTTTCCGACCTCTAATCGAAGATCTTATCGGTGGGAATATCGGTTTATATTCCATGAACAATCAGTTAAAATTTGAGACTGATCCGACAGTTAGATCTTGGGGAATCGTCGTATCTTTGCGGGTTCTTCCACAAAAATGGGATTTGGTAAAGAAGGGGGGGTTAAAGGTGAAGATTATTATAGAATGAGATGGTGACTACTTTTATAAGGTAGCGGTAGGGCTTATGTTTAACTTTTCATCTAATGGAACTTAACCCCTCATACTAAATAATTACATTTATCTTCTATAATTTTATTAACCCTGATTCATTTAAAATATTAAATGAAACTTGGGATGTTACAATGTTTTCGTCCTAAGCGTTTCCTACATAAAGCTGACGCTTGCACCATTTTTTAGAAAACTGATTTAAACATCTAGAAGCTTGCACCATTGTCAAACATATTTAAAAGAAAGTTTTATAAAACCCCCATTATAAATGTCAACTTGAACTTCTTAGTCCATACTCTTCTTTTGTTCACAAAATATAACTATCTTTATAGTTTTTTAAAGTTAAATTATATGGTTTTAGTTTTATATTATTTATGATATCAGTCGGTTCTTAAATTTGGTCTGAAGACGAAGACAAGGACGATGGAGCTAAGTAGTACTTTATTTTTATTCTAATATAATGTTTATTTATTTAATTAAATATTATTTTTTTAGTTTAAATTAAAAAAAATAAAATGTAAAAAAGAAAAATAATGATTAAGTAATGATTGCTGGAATGTTATGAGAAGAGTTAAGATTACATTTCTTTTTTGCAAAATGTTGAAATGCTTATTAGGCATCACATGAATTGAAATGCCTGAAGATAGGTAGGGCATTATCACTATGCATAGTCTTATACTTTAAGGAGTTTTTGGGTCGTTGAAAAACAAAAAGTAGGGGTGTTCACGGTTCGGTTTTAAACCGTGAAACCGCCCAAACCGGTCACTGGTTTGGTTTCACGGTTGGTTTTTTTTACCTAGCTTTCGGTCGATCTGTTTCAATATTTTCAAACTGTAGTGAACGGTTTGTTTTACGTTTTATATCGAGAACCAATAATATAAAACCAGACCGGGCCATAATAAATTATTATATTAAATTTTGAAATATGTATTTATGTATACACACATGTGTGTGTTATTAGACATGATCAAAATTGAAGTTGTTTTAAACTATATTTAAGCTAAATAAATCTTCACACTATGTTTTTTAAATTGCAGATATAGTAAATAGCATATGCCTATGCTATGTAATCTTTCACACCGTGAAACCAAACTGGAATCAAACCGTAACCAACAGTTTGATTTAAAAATTCTACGGTTTTATTTTGGTTTACAAAAATAAAAACCGTTATCAACGGTTTAACCTAATAACCACTAGGCTATTGACCCGTGTACGACACGGGTGGAAATATATAAATCATGTAACAACCACACGTAATATGAAAGTGGAAAATAGAATGTCATGTATACTTGGGGAGACAACAACATGATATATAGTTGTTAATAATATTGGTAACAAAATAAAATATTATTAAACATAAGTTTCAATGAAAATAACAACCATTTTACAAATATTAGATAAATAATTAAAACTTCAAAATGAGAATTTCTTAAACTACTAAATAGTTCCTTATAAACCACATTTGTAGTTTTATTTGTAACTCTACATTCCTTGTTTAATATAAGCCTTTTAACACCATCTCTACTTTTCACTCGTGACAAAGCTACATATAGTTGACCATGTGTAAACACCGGTTCTCGTAGGTATATGCCAACTCTTGCTAGTGAGTGGCCTTGACTTTTGTTAATGGTAATTGTAAAACAAACCGCAATGGGAAACTGTCTTTGTTTCAATTTGAATGACAATTTCTTATATAAGTGTGATAACCAATGTTAGTACCTGACATAACCTTTACTTCGATAATAAGGCTCCCCAATTTAATTACTTGTAATCTTGTTCCGTTGCATAAACCGTTCTTCTGATCAATATTCCTTAGTAACATTATTGGCACACCAACTGTGATACCCGGCAAAATAAAAAGTATTATTATATTCCATAAACGAGATTAGGACATGTTTAGGCTATATTAAGTGAAGACTAAGACCCATAAGTTAAATATAGTATTTTAAGCTAAGAATGAAGGGAATATATATATTGTAAAACATGTGAGAAGTGAGACGGAATAAAGAAATTCCGGTGATAAATAACGTAGAAACGAACGTATTCGGTTAAACGTGTGAAAATTTAACCCGACATTCAAGAAGGTATCCAGGGGTGAATCCATTTGAATATTTTATAGGATCGAAAACCAAGAACACAGGCGAAAACGTGGCTCAATTCTGAGTTATAACGAAGCGGATAATGCAAATTAGTATTTTTGAACACGGTCGTTAAAGCCCATGTACCGATGAGCTTGTAAAAGTTGATATTATCTCCGTAATTGAGGTTTATCATTTAGATAAAATAAACCAAATAGACACCATAATTTTGGATGAGTTGTTTTTGGGAAAATCAACTATGCTATGTTTATTAAGTTCGGAGTAACACAGAACGGACACCGGTAAACGATCGATAATAACTTATTAGCGGATATAATAAGTTATCGGGACAAACTTAAGTCGAGAACGGAATAATTATTTTGATGAAATGAATTTGGAAAATACAACGTCACTCGAAGTAGCGGGATCGTTGAAGCGAGAAACTGAAACGCGATCGTAAAACTCGTTCCAAACCGCACCTATATAAGGTGGGTCACCCCACTTTTTATCCATTTAACAACATATTTTCTGAAATCTAGAGAGAGAGAGTAGAGAGAAGGCAGATAATTCCGGTGGTGGAGCGGGGAGGTTTGGCGGTGGTGCGTGGCGGTCCGGCGGTGGTCGGTGGTGGTCCGGCGTGGTGGTCCGGTGGCGGCCGAATTCCGTATTTTACCCGGAATCATTTTTCGACCTTCCGAACGCAGTGGTAAGCTCCAATCGTCCTAATTTTGAGCTTAAGTTTGTTAAAAACAAGTTTTAAAATCTGGACAGATTGTATTATTCTTGCATGTCCACAAAGATTGGTCTATAACCGAAGATCTAACGGTCCGATCATCTTGATATTGTTACAGAGGGTTCATAACCCATATATAATCATTTTGAACGGTGGAGATGAGGACTGGAGTTGCTTAGGCTGGGTTTCTAAACCCGTTTTATTATTCAGCTCGCTGGGCGGATTTTGAAAACACAGCTCTAAAGAAATGCAGATTCCCGGAGATCTGGCCATCGGATTGAGCTGAAATTTTTGGTGAATCTTTCTAACATATAGATATTTGATTCCACAGAAGGGATCTATGATCAGATGTTTAGATGGTGATTTATAAGATTAGTAATTTACTGGTCAGATTATAGAACGAAAATAGTTTCTTAAAACGAGTTGCATGTAGGTTTTGAGATGTCGTACGGACGATCCGTGTAATATCCTAAAATTTATAATGTTAAATAAAGAAAGTTACGTTTAGTGATTTCGCGTTATTAATTAATTAATATCGAGTAAAGAACGGATCATGGACTTAGATTAATTGAGATGGGTTAAATGAGAATGGGCCTTAGGTCCATGGGCTTTAAGGGATATAAATATCCCCTAAACCAACCTAAAACCCTAAACCCTCATTTCATTTCCATCATACTCTCTACACACTCCAAACACACACACACACCATAAACGAGCAAGATCCGAGAGAGAGTAAACGTTAGTTGGTATTAGATCTTATTACACGAGATCTAGAGTGCATAAACAAGCTAACCAAGATCGAACGAGCGCTAAAGGTATGTTCTTGACCTTTAAAGTTTACGTAGTATTGAACGTTTTTACTTAAAGGTCCAAGCTTTATAGTATATACGGGATATATATACGACCGAAAATGGTTAGGGAACGGAGTGGGTGATGTCGAACCATAACAAGGGTATTAAAATCGCCAAAATGCTTGATAAAAACCAAACCCGTAGCTGAACTGGGCAACTTCGCCTGCAAAACCATAACTTCGCCTGCAAAGCCATAACTTCGCCTGCAAAGCTTAACTTCGCCTGCAAGCTTAACTTCGCTTGCAAGCAAGTTCGCCTAACTAATTAACTTCGCCTGAGTTAAGTTCGCTTAAGGTTTAACTTCGCCTAAAGCTAAGTTCGCCTAAGGTTTAACTTCGCCTAAAGCTAAGTTCGCCTAAGGTTTAACTTCGCCTAAAGCTAAGTTCGCCTAAGGTTTAACTTCGCCTAAAGCTAAGTTCGCCTAAGGTTTAACTTCGCCTAAAGTCAAGTTCGATTAGAAAATAAATTAAAAACCTAATGAAAAATGTGTTAAGACAGTTAATAGAAATAAAATTTTTCCAAGCTGACCTGGCAGCTCAACCCCAGCTAGGGGCTCTGCCCCTTGGACCCTGCTAGGGGCTGCCGCCCCTAGACCCCGCTTCCAGGGGCGCTGCCCCTGGACCCCCGTTCGTTGTGGGTTATATAAAGATAGAAATACAACATGAGTAGTAGTAGTAGTTAATTGATACGTGTAAATATTATACAGTTAGCCGTGCACAGCTCAAGAAGGGAATAACTATTAACGGAGAGCGTAACAGGATTCAGGTGAGTTTCTAGCCCCATTTATGTGTTATGTTTTCGGGGCTGTGTGCATACTCAATATGTTTGTTAATACGCTTATCCTAAGAGATAAGTGTATGCCTTATATGAAAATGTGAAATGTATGAATGATTTCCTGATGGTACGTGAACGATCTTCGGATATTGCACGTACTTTCAGGTTGTAACGCTATGTATAAGGTAAGTATGATATGTACGCTTATGTGTATGAATGTGATAAAGTTAATAAAAGAAGGAAAGGATGGTTGTATGGTTGTATGGTTACGAAGAGGGTACCGGGCCCTAATAATACTCGAAGTATGATGTATGGTTGTATGGTAACGAAGAGGGAATCGAACCCTACTAATATTCGAGTACTAGGGAACCGAACCCTACTAATATTCGAGGAAAGAGGGTACCGAGCCCTAATAATACTCGAGGAAGGAGGGTACCGAGCCCTAATAATACTCGTGGAAGGAGGGTACCGAGCCCTAATAATACTCGAGGAATGTAGGGCGTAATGCTCTTTATAACGTAAGATATGAAAGCAAGTTAAAACAAAAGAAAGTATGAAAGTATGAAAGTACGAAAGTATGAAAGTATTATTGAAAGAATATAAGTTTATGTGTATTTTATAATACATGATTAACTAGAACTCACTCAGCGTAGCTGACTTTTAGTATGCACGCAGGTGAGTAGGATGAGGCAGCTCGCTTGAGGAGACACGTGGCACTGAATAAGAGGCTGGCATCGGAAGACTCAAGACGTTTAAGTTTAATGTTTTGTTTATTTGAAAGACAAGATGACGTTTTAAGACAAGATGTGTTTTGTTATGAAATGTTTTATGAAAGCTTTTATATTCCGCGAATGTTTTAATTAACTCTGATATTTAGAACTGCGTTATGAGTAAATCCAACACGAAAGTAGGGCTACCGGTAACAGGGCCTTACAATCCGAGACCGTAGAAACGTTGGTGACGCAAAAACGAACGCGTTGATGTATCCGGATCGCATTGCATGCAGGTTTTGAGCAGATTTCTAGACTCAAACCGTACGCGAGGAGGTATATCGTTTATATCTTTAAGCGTTGAAAGAATTGGATAACAAGAAAATTAATATAAATATTGTTATCGGAAATAACTTGGACAATGAAAATCTTGTTAACAATTATTTAGAAAACCGCTAAATACTATCGAGTGATAAAAATGGTACAATTGAGACTTGGACGATTTCATGCGTTTGTATATATTTATAAACACGATATTTAGACTGAAATAGTTTACCCGGATAGTGACCACAATTAATATTAAAAATAAATATATACTTTTAGAAAATGTAAATTTTTATATAAAATATGAAAACAAAGTTTTTATATTAAGAATATTAATATAACACGTTTCGGTATAAATAATAATAACGATTATATTATGTTTTGTTAAGAAAGTGGTATAAAATATATTTGTCAGAATTCAAGCACTCGTCTATTAATAAAAGAATATTATATTTTAAAATAACTATATATACTTTATTAAATAACGTCCAAGTGTAGTTTCAAATCATATATTAGTTTTACAACGATTATTTGAAATTATGGTGTTCCAATATATTTATAAGATATTTTAAAACATTCGTTTCAGTTACGATTTTTCCTAAACAATAAAAGCTTGTAATTTAGTTATTAAAATTATAATAAATAAGACACATGAGGATAAATAAATTAAGTTATGATTGGATTCCATTTGTATTTATGTTTATGTGTTAATATACTTGGTATTAAACATAGGAATCCGGTTATCATTTGGATGACTATTAATAAGATCTTGACGTTGATTGACATATTATCACACATAAATGTTATTTGAGCTGAGGCAAAGGTGAGTTTTCTCGTAAATCCCCACTTTTAAATGTTTTAATGATTTATAAATGTTTTCGGGGGGAAAGTATGTAAAGAAAAGGGCTATATATTTTACAAATTGTGTTAAATGGGATGAGCCATTATAAAAGAAAAAACCGTTAACCTAGGAAAAGGGCCTAAAAATATTGGTAGATCTATCGGGGCGACGCCCCCCACTCTTCCAGTCGCTCTGGTTGAAAAGGTGGGAATATTTTGATTTTGGTATGTTTCGAGTTTATTATAATGATAGTCATACATGTGTTGTACTCTTTGCTCGTTTACAACTAACACATTTTGTTTAAGAAATATATAGCTATGTTTGGAAAAGTGGAAATTAAATTCCCATTGAAAAGAATGGTGAATAATGAAATTTATCATTGAAAAGAATGATGAATAAATGGGAGTAAAGTTGAGAATTATTACATCCTGGTTTTTAATTGAGAAACTCACCAACATTCGTGTTGACAAAATTATTTTAACATACTTTTCAGGTAAATGAAGAAAATGGATGCTTAGTGAAGGATTCGGGAAAATGGTGTTGTGCGTTTGAATGAATGATAGTTGGACTTGTAATTTAAAATAGAACCGTGCATGTTTGACACGTGTAAAACTCTGATATTTAATAAATTCCAACTAATGGTTCATTATTTTGAATATGATTGACTGAACAGCGTCTGTCACCGCCCAAATTAACAAAATTAAGCCTTTCGTTGCCAAGTTAACGATTTTGGGGTGTGACAGAAGTTGGTATCAGAGCCAATGGTTATAGTGAACTAGAAATTTTCGAAGAAATTTCTAGACTATAACCCAGTATTTAGAACAAACGTTTTCCCACTTCACGAAGCTGAAAGATTTTGTAAACAAATTTTCATAAGATATGCAAAAGAGAAGTTGTATTTAATTTGTTTATGTATTATGTGAAATTTAAGTGGAAAATTTTACATGTTAGATATACTTTATATCATCATGATTACATAGTACGGAATATGTCACAAACACCTGATTCACACACTATAAACGAAATATACAGCATTAATAGTGAGTCGGGGAACCGCCTTCACCTACCTCTGTTATGCTGGAAGTCGTGCACGCACTTCTATAACTTACTCCCCTACTAGCCTTAAGCTACATGTCATCTTTCTACACATGTCAATTTGCATTTGTTATTATTGGCTATCCTATGGCTAACTCATGCAATAGGTGGATTGAGGATGACAATGTGACCTTACCTCTACCGATTCTCGAGGTTTTGTAACTCAGTCGTGGGTGCTATAGTTGTTTCAGTTCAAGTGTTAGAACCATTGATGGAGTGCTTGGACCTCTACTAATTTTCTCTTATAGAATTTGATAGGCATCGCATGCCTTGGATATTTTGGTATGAAAGATTTAAAAACTGTAATTGGTGCTGATGCATAATCACACCTATTTTAATAGTTATTTTATCAACTTTTAAACAAGTATAATAATTTTCCAAGTTAAAATGTCACAATGATCCTTTGGCTGATTTATTGATTATTGTGCGAACTGATATTTAGACACCCGCATATAATAATTAATCATGAATGTTGTTTATCTATGTTATCCAATAATAACATAAACGACAAAATGTCACTGAAAACAAGACACAATTGTGCTAGTAAAAGATATGGATTACCGACCTACTCTGAAGGATTATCCCAAGTAATCTCTCGACACGTTAACACTGTTTTAGAATAGTGAAAAAGCCAATGCCTAATATTTCGGTATAAATATTCCAACTGTGGCATGAAGACTTGGTCAATTTTGGTGTATGTGGGTTACACAAAATAAAGTCCTTGTATGGATAAAAAAAATTGAATTGGTGGATTATATGATTAGTACTTAATACATGTATCTCTGTGTGAACTTGTGATACCTATAATTATGACCCACAATAGGAGAATACCAGAATGATCCTGTAAGGTAAATTGACAATTTCACTTGATATCACGTAATTGTGAATTTACAGGTACGAGAGAATTCTAGGAAATTCTATTGTGATGACCTATGAGTATAATATGATAGTTAATTATTATTTACGACTCGATCGCAATCATCAAGTCACCCATCCGTTCATATAATAGTGTGACAAAAAAAATGAATTATATAATCAGGAGTTTATTGAGACAATAATCTAGTTTAAGATTTCGGCAAACCCTTTCTTTCGATCCCCAATGATCATTCTATCATCTTTGGGCTTAGTCATGTATATTTTGTAGTGATCCTTGCTCCATGATTACATTCATACGTCATGACCATACTGATCTCGTGATGATATACGCGTTGATTCTTATTCCTAAACAAGTTATGCTCCGTATCTAAAATCTTGATGATCATCTCATTTGGATGAAATATGTACAAATTCTTTTGCGGATTAGGGATATTACAGTTGATCATGCCATTACAAATTCTTTGAATGAGTTAGTTCTTTGCGAAATCTTGATGATCATGTCATTAGGATAAATTCTATACAAATTCTTCTACGGATTTGGGATATTACAGTTGACTCTGGTAGATGCATCAAAGGGTTTTGAGCATAAAGGACAATATCATATCTTTGTTAAAGAAATTGTCTTCGTTGGAATTTAAGCGTGAGTAGGATATTCTTATTTGTCATACCCAATATTGACATTACGCTTGAATGAGTTAGTTATGTGCGAAATCATAATTACTTCTTCGCTTAAAATTCCAATCTGACACTTCCTTTGTGTGCCTCTTGTATAATAAGCAACGTGATCTTTATATACGTGTGATACCTAAATGTGGTGTAAAGACTAAACCAAAGACAAGTCGGCATCGTAGCTCTTGTCAATATTTTAATACACCCATTATAAACATGTGATCTCAAATCTATATATAGAGAACAAGCTGCGTAACTACCTCAACAAGCACTAAACCACCTTTATGATTGGAGGTACTTTGGAGATTTTGAGTGTACTATCATGTCTACCGTATTCATAGTTGTTCCCTAAGCTCCAAAGTTACACATATAAGCAAACTTTTGTCGACCTCGATGTTTCAAATTCTCTACTAATGGATAAAAGATAAGTTATTGTCAACCAATCAATTGCCCATAAAATATTATATTATGGTAATGCTATTTGTATTGAATAGAATATATTATTGCCTTAAAAATTTCTTGAAGGAAATAAGAAAAGTGTGATTTTCTCAAATCAATAGGCCCCTCACTATCGATAATGATGATGAATAAATTCACACCGTTAAAACTCCAAACTCTCAAACCTAATACCAAAAACTCTAGATCATCATCTAGTAACAATTTACAACTCAGCTCTCATAGTGGAAACGTCGACCCAATTCGACGTAAAATAAAGATTTTGTGAGATTAAGCCTTCAAGCAAAAATGTATCCATCCTCAATTTTCTTTAAAAGGAAATTTCGATACCCTTGACATCTTTAAGGTCAAATAAAACTTGTTGGGACTAGAGAACCTAGTTATCGTAATAATGTTTATTCTAAATGCATACGACAACAATCTTGTAGGATCATTACCGTATTGTGTTGCATACTACTGGTTTTGAAATGACACGTGGTTATTTTACTAATCCTTGGATGTAATACATTTCAACTTTTATTGTTGTTCACCCTGTACTTTTAGACCTTATGTAAGGCCCCGAACCCGGTAGCCTTACTTTAGCGTCGGATTTACTCATAAACACAGTTCTTACAAATCAGAGTTCATTAAAACTTTCGCGGAATATAAAAACTTTCATGAAACGTTACAACAATCCAAAACTTGCCTTAATTAAACATTCTTGTCTTTCAAAATAAACGTCAATTACATTAAAACATCTTGAGTCTTCAATTGCCAGTCTCCTATTCGCCCACCATGTGCCCGCTCAAGCTAGTTGTCTCATTCTACTCACCTGCGTGCATACTAAAAGTCAGCTACGCTGAGTGAGTTCTAGTTAATCGGACGCCATACAATACATACACATACATACATATCCGAAGATACATATCCATACCTAACTAGTTACCCTTCTGTTCCACATACATACTTATGACCATACATACATACATATCTACAATCACTAACCTCAGTCTACCGAGAGTACGTTCATAGTCCGCCGTCTATACCTGTACTCAAGGTCGTGAACACGTAAAAGGTCCGCAGTCCTTACCTATGTTCACCCTTCATGGTACGTGCAAGGTCCGCATTCCTTCCCTATACCATCCTACATCCACAACACGTACAAGGTCCACAGTCCTTCCCTATGTTGCAACCTAATTCATAGCACGTACGAGGTCCACAGTCCTCCCCTATGCTACCACAATACAAATACATAGCACGTACGAGGTCCGCAGTCCTCCCCTATGCTACCACAATACAAATACATAGCACGTACGAGGTCCGCAGTCCTCCCCTATGCTACCACAATACAAATACAGCACGTATAAGGTCCACAGTCCTTTCCTATGCTGCAACCTAATTCATAGCACGTACGAGGTCCACAGTCCTCCCCTATGCCATCCTACATCCACAACACGTACAAGGTCCACAGTCCTTCCCTATGTTGCAACCTAAACCATAGCAGGTACGAGGTCCGCAGTCCTCCCCTATGCTACCACAATACAAATACAGCACGTATAAGGTCCACAGTCCTTTCCTATGCTGATGCCTATCTATAATACGTATAAGGTCCGCAGTCCTTAACTACGTTGTCGTCTATTATTTGTAACACGTATAAGGCCCACCGTCCCTATCTACGTTTACATCTATCATCTACTTTACGTATAAGGCCCGCAGTCCTTAACTACGTTGTCGTCTATTATCTGTAACACGTATAAGGCCCACCGTCCCTATCTACGTTTACATCTATCATCTACATTACGTAGAAGGCCCGCAGTCCTTAACTACGCCATCACCAGCCGAGTCTATGTCCGACAAAAGCTAGAGGGATTTGCCATCCTAACTTACTATGTCGAACGTAGAACTCACATACCATTCGTGTACCTGTATACACATACTTCACATATACAATAATTACATTATAGCATAAGAACACTCTAGGCGTTCTTTACATCATTCATTTAACAACCATACCTCTTGTCGATACGTGCAATATCCGAAGATCGTTCACGCCCCGACAAGTATTCATTTGTAATGTTCATACATCTTCGATATATAATATTCGTACCTTTATTTTTGACCTGACAGTACGCGCAATATCCGAAGATCGTTCGCGTACCGACAAGCAATCATTCATATCCATCACATATATCACATATGGCATACACTTATCACTTAGGATAAATGTATTAACAACACATCGAGTATGCACACAGCCCCGAAAACATAACACATAAATGGGGCTAGAAACTCACCTGAACTCTGCTTCTTCCTCCGATAGTTGTAAATCCCTTCTTTAACTGAGCTTGGCTGACTGTATAAGTTACACGTATCAATACTCGCCTGATTTAATCTGGTGGCCTAGTATTAGATTACTTTTACTTATCGTTTTAATTTATTTTCTAATCGAACTTGACTCTAGGCGAAGTTAAACCTTAGGCGAACTTAGCTTTAGGCGAAATTAAACCTTAGGCGAACTTAGCTTTAGGCGAAGTTGTCATCAGGCGAACTTAGCTTTAGGCGAAGTTGTCATCAGGCGAACTTAGCTTTCAGGCGAAGTTGTCATCAGGCGAACTTAGCTTTCAGGCGAAGTTGTCATCAGGCGAACTTAGCTTTCCGGCGAAGTTGTCATCAGGCGAACTTAGCTTTCAGGCGAAGTTGTCATCAGGCGAACTTAGCTTTGCAGGCGAAGTTCATCAGGCGAACTTAGCTTGCAGGCGAAGTTCATCAGGCGAACTTAGCTTGCAGGCGAAGTTGTCGGCTGCAGCTACTGTTCGTCCTTAATCATCTTCGTTTCTTAACCAAATAACTCGATTTAGGTATCCACGGAATCGTCTGACCAGCGCCTACAAACCCCAACCATCAAATCGGCCTAACATCGATGTTTAAGGGGTGCGATTTAAGCATATAGGTTACGGGTTCTTTTATCAATCAATTAACCCATCAAATCTTAACCATTTTCAGTAAGTTTAGCTTTGTAGGATTCATTTTTACCATACAAACACCGATCTATCATTTCTATACTAATCCAAACCTAAACGAACATGTTCTCGATATAAACGTACCCTAAATGAGTCGAACTACGAACACGAGCTGGTCTTGTTGCTTTGGTTCGTCACGACGATCTAGCACCAACGAGCTCGGGTCCTCGCCTTTGGATCTTGGTTCGGGTTGTGTGTGTTTTGGAGTGTGTAGAGATTAGGATGGATAAATGGATGGAATGGAAAGGATTGGGGTTTAAGGGGGTATTTATACTCCCTTAAGCCCATGGACCGAAGGCCCATATTTCCTTTTGGTCCATATCTAATCCCATCTAATTATCCTACTAAGTCTTCATATTTTGCTATTATTATTATTATTATCATTCCACTAACTCGTTTATTTCACCCGACAAAATAATATATTAAATATTACTTTAGAAATTTCTGGATGTTACACCTTACCCCCAAACTGAAATTTCACCCGATTTATCAATTGCACCGAGCAATAAATGCACGATCTTTTGTCTGGAATTCGTCACCTATGATTTCGTATTTTCTTCCTTTAGTAATGATAACTAACACGCAGTTGGTACTACTATCGTTACTTGGTAGCAAGATTTCGCAGCATAGAATTATAATTAACATTTCTCTTCGTTAATTTGAGTCGAACCTCCTTGGTTCTCACAACACTCATGTTCCTAGATAGGATTGAATAGTTTTACCTTAAACATATTATCTTGATTACATTCCAACCTAAATCTAGATCATGAGTTACATGACACGCGTCATGCATATCCATACTAATGCTCAGACTTATTCGTATGATACACTAATTTTGCGATGTTTAAAGAATTAAACACTCATTAATTTGGTATCTTTCAATGAATAAGTTGGTCTAATGTAAAGGGACCCCATCTTTGTTCCTATTGACCACCATTGAATTTACATTTTCAGTTGTATTGCGTATATACACAAATTTTGTCATTCCCTCATATAACATCAAAGTGTTGCCACTTCAACAAATGATGATGGTTGTTGTTGACAGCAGCGGATCAACGTCTTATTTTGTCTACGCTTCTTTGCAGTTAAAGATGAGTATAGTCTCGTAAGACTTAGGCTCAAACACAAAATAAATGTGATTTACTAATGTTCAACGGCAAGTCGACCTATTCCTTAGCTAGAGAAACATTAAGTAATATGGAACGAATGTATTACCAGTACAATTTTCAAATTTATATTGTAACTTATACTTCTTAGGAAGTTACATAATCGAAGAATCATACACCGAAGTATTTTGTACTAATAAATCGTCATTGTGAAAATTTGAGCACTCTAATGAAAATGTGTGCTTGGTGTGCTTAGATAGAAATAATAAATATATATATTTAAGAACACCCAATCATATTTTAAAGGGTATTATACAATACTTTTGACACTATAGATTAAATCTTAATCGGATGCTTGTATTGTGAAGTCATATTAAGTTATACCTAGTACTTATGCTATAACAAAGTGTGATAGTAGTTCACACACAACTCCATGTAATAAGTTGATCACGTATATGGTAAAGTATATATGCGAACCATGTTCATGAACATAGTCACGACAAACTATATATAGTCACACCGAATTGTATATAGTGATGTTGAACTATGTGAAAGACTTACCTTCCATATTTGATCCCGATTGCATTCTTGGAAAACGTTAATGGGCAACAACTCCTTGTCAATCAAAGATAGTGTTGAGGTGTTATCCTTTGTAAATTCATCAACTTCATATTCTTTGAATACTATGCAACGCTTGCAACCGGAATATTCTAAGATCTTTAAGTATCATTGTAGCTACCTCTACCAATTCTTTGACCCTATTGTGACATCATTGTTTTCATAATCTATTTGATTCTAGCATACAATATTTACCAACCTTTCGTGGTAAAGAAATATTAAACGTTTAGGTTCTTCTGTATAATGACATTTAACATTTATGTAATACTGAATGAATGTTTGTGCTTAAAGTGTAATAGATCTCTTAGACTCTAAGAGATAATCTTAGGATAAAATTCTTTACGACTCGTCATAAAGAGAAGCAATATAAAGAGAAGGTGTATGCATAAATCACTTTTCAAGATGCGAAACGCATAAGTACTAATTATCTGATAATTTTTGTATAACAAACTTTATATCAAAGTGAAATCTAAATTAGTAAAAGACTAAATTGTATATATATATATATATATATATATTAATATTTTATTTTAAATTTAAATGACGATCATGTAAAAACTATTAAATGCATTAGATCATCATTATTGAAAATTATTAGAATTCTTATTACAATAACATTAAATAAGATTAAGATATTAGAAGCCATATATTTTGTTAATTTATGTAAAATTAATTATAATTTTGTACCATATTATCTCCAAAAATAATTTTACATTAATACAAGCCTTATATTATGCTTTCCTTTCAAGTATATAACTTACATTATTTATGTATATATACACATTCATTCATCATTAACGATTCCAACCATCTTAAATTAGGGTTTTTTATCCTTTGAAGTAATGTCATACATTTGTTTCTCAACACAATAAGTTAAGAGTCATTCCTTTATACTTAATTATAAATGTTATCATTCATTTTTATTATATAAGTGTTTTTCACAATATATAATATTATTATCTAAAATCAAATTTTTATATTTAAGCTGGGTCGTTTTTTTGGCCTAAATAAATAATGGTAATCTTTAACTTACATTTTCTTTTAAATTTATGGAAAATTGGTTTTTATTGGTTCTTTTAGTCACTGCCGGTCCCAACTAACAAATTGGCTGTTGACGGTCCCAACTTTTAACTTATTTGTTCCTAACGGTCCGCGACTAACAGAATTCTAACATTGTTAGTTTCATGTCGCCGGAAAAACGTTTTTTTGCCGGAAAACACAATTTTTTCCCGAAAACTCAACAATTTTGTCCCAAACATCATGCTAATTTTATATTGTACCTTTAGCAACCTAGTTCTAGTAAAAACCCCAATTATTGAGGTCGCCGGAACCTTAGAACCATCGTCGGAATCAGTTGATGGTGCTTAAGTGATGGTGGTTAGTTGGCGGTTAGACAATTGGTGGCGGTGGTGGTGGCGGTGTTCAAGTGGTGTTTTCCGACGACTTTCCCGGCCAAAAACGTTTTTCCGGCGACCTGAAACTAACGGCGTTAAGATTCTGTTAGCGGCGGACTGTTAGGAACAAATATTTTAAAAGTTGGGACCATCAGTGACCAATTCGTTAGTTGGGACAGGTAATGACCAAAAGACAATAGTTAGGACTAATAAAAACCAATTTTCCTAAATTTTTTATTCACAAATGCTGATTTTACAATTTGTTTTTTCAATTTCATCTTTATAAATATAAGAAAAAATTATATTATAAAACAAAACTTATATACTATTAGCGTAAAAGTTGTAGTTACATACATTTGTTTTTTTATTCATTTATTTTAGCCGACTGTGATATTTATAAAAAACCATATTTATAAATCTCATAAAATTATTTATTAACACAATAGATCTTAAATTTGTTGGGTTTAACAAGATTATCGAAGTCAAATAAATCCATTTATATGAAAAATGCAACGGATTAAATAGTTTTAAATCTTGTTATTTAGATTAATATAAAACCGATTCTATATATAAAAACCCAAGCCCCGGATCCATATACGAAATTACATGCTTACCAATATAAACAACCATAGGGTGATTATGTTGTAGGAATCGGTCTGCCCAAGACACATATTAGAGTTGATGTGGCTAGTGCGTTATGATCCAAGTCGGGTCATACTCAATAACAAGCTAGACAAACACCATGATATTTATTTAAGATATGATCTAATAAATAAATATCAACACATATAATATTTAGAAATGGGTTTCTAGATATTTGCACTTGTGTAATATATAAATTATATGGATAATTTATATTTTGAGAGAAGACATTTCATGTTGTTGTTTTTAAGTTGGTTAAATAACAACTATGAAAGATATGTGACATAATGCATGTTACCTGCTATGGTATGTTACATTATATTTTTAACATAACATAAGTAACAATAATAACAAAATGGAGATTTGAATTTGTTGGTGGGAAACACAAAAGGGGGAGGGGGCCCGGCCACTTTCCCCCTCTCTCTCTTCTCTTTATTGTTTTGTTAGTATCCATGACATGCATTGTATCTTGTTGGTTGAGAGTTATTATTCAAATACTTTCTCTCTCAAACACACAAGAAGCAAAACTCTTTCTTTCTCTTCCATTTTCGGCCAAAGAAGAACAAGAACAAGGAGGTTTTTCGAAGATCAAATCCTAGCATACAAGGTGTTTGTTGAAGGCTTGGAGGGTATACAAGCTTGAGGCTCTTCTCCATTGAAGGCTAGTCGTTCAAACCGTCATCTCCTTCATCTTCTTGCTTCTTGAAAGGTAGTATTACATAAACCCCCTATGGATGTTGCTTTTGGTAAGCATGTAAATTCGTATATGGATCCGGGGCTTGGGTTTTACATATAAAATGGGTTTTATATTAATCTCTATAGCAATATTTTAAACTAATTAATATGCTGCGTTTTTCAATATAAATGGGTTTATGACTTTGATAATCTTGTTAAAACCCAACAATGGCATCAAGAGCCGCTTATACGGATACATGGATCAATAGATCTAAAATTTTTTCGGGTTTTATGGTGTGGTTCACCATATGGCCGAAATTTTTGGGGCTTTTGGTTACACCTTGGTTCTTTAAGATTATACTTTACATGCATGTGATAATCTTGAAGAATTAAGTCATTTGGAAGATTGGTTGTTTTGTTTGGACAAAACCCAAAACTTTCGGTTTTCTTAGCGTTGGCCGAAAGTTTTAGGTTCTAAAGGGGAACCATTTTAGACATGTAATACATGCATATTTGGATGTGCATTTGGATGTTCATAACCTAGCCATGACCTTGTGTTTGGATGTGTGTTTGTGTTGTGATATGATTAATATTCAATTTGGTTGTAATATTCTTTTATTTAGTTTTGTAATCTATTTATTTATTCATATTGGTTTGTAATAATAAGTAGATTAGTTGTATTTCTTTTACTAGAGAAAAATGTATTAAAATATATTTTTTGTAAAAGAAGAAGCAACAAAGTTAGGGTTTTTGGTTTTGGGCCTTAATGGACCTCGTAGTCCAAGATGGGATTCTAGCCCAATAACTAAAGCCCAAACTTGGAGGCCCATGAAGCTAGGAGATGAAGATGGAGCCAAAAGGAAGCCCAAATAAAGTGGAGAAGTCACAACACAAAAGGTGGGCATTTGAGGCATTTGGATGCGAAGTCAAGTGAGAGTTCACCGACACAGCCCTTTGTTCACTTGGACAGGACTTTGTTCACCTGGACATACCTTTGTGCATTTGGTACCTAGAGAGGCTTTTTGGCACACTTGTTTCGGTCAACAAGTGTGGCCAAGATTAGGAGGCTATGGTTATGAACTTGTGGTTGTTTATTTATGCTTGCACGGTTGATTTACATATTTTGTTTTATCTTATTTGAATACGAATAATTAACAAACTTAATATCAACAACTTGCATAAGATTGGTTCCTTAAAAATCATTAGGTAATAAAATTGGTTTTATTAAGGGTTAATGATTTCACAATAAAATGGGTTTTATTAAAAGGAACTTTGAAAATTGGTTTTCAAATAAAGTACCATACATTTGAATGCATGCATATGCAAGGTACATAGTTTTCCAATCTAGAATTTAGAAAACTTAAATCCCTTTTAAAACAAGTTTAACACCATCCATTTATACAACACTCGAATCAATTGGAACTCGATGTGGGATAAAGGTCACCTAACCACATTGGAGAAACCTTGTGAGGTTGAGGTGTAAGGCCCCGAACCCGGTGGCCCTAATTTAGCGTCGGATTTACTCATAAACACAGTTCTTCAAATCAGAGTTTATTAAAACTTTTCGCGGAATATAAAACATCAATCATTTGTTACAAAACATTAAATCTTTTCTTTGATACCATAACACAAAACTTTATATTTAAAACATCTTTACTTCTTTCTTCAGATGCCAGCCGTTCAATCCATGTCGTGTGTCATCCTCATGCTAACTCTATAATCAGCTCACCTGCGTGCATACTAAAAGTCAGCTACGCTGAGTGAGTTCTAGTTAATCGAACGCCATACAATACATACACATCCGTAGATACATATCCATACTTCACTAGTTACCCTTCTGTTCTACATACATACTTGCTACCATACATACATACATACATATCTACAATCACTAACCTCAGTCTACCGAGAGTACGTTCATAGTTCACAGTCTATACCTGTACTCAAGGTCGTGAACACGTACAAGGTTCGCAGTCCTTACCTATGTTCACCATTTATGGTACGTACAAGGATCGCGGTCCTTCCCTATACCATAGTACATCCACAACACGTACAAGGTTCGCAGTCCTTCCCTATGTTGCAACCTAATTCATAGCACGTACGATGTTCGCAGTCCTCCCCTATGCTACAAAATCAGCACGTATAAGGTTCACAGTCCTTTCCTATGCTGAAATACATCCACAACACGTACAAGGTTCGCAGTCCTTCCCTATGTTGCAACCTAATTCAAAGCACGTACGAGGTTCGCAGTCCTCCCCTATGCTACAAAATCAGCACGTATAAGGTTCACAGTCCTTTCCTATGCTGAAATACATCCACAACACGTACAAGGTTCGCAGTCTTTCCCTATGTTGCAACCTAATTCATAGCACGTACGAGGTTCGCAGTCCTCCCCTATGCTACAAAATCAGCACGTATAAGGTTCACAGTCCTTTCCTATGCTGACACCTATCTACATTACGTATAAGGTTCGCAGTCCTTATCTACGTTTACATATATCATCTACTTCACGTATAAGGCTCGCAGTCCTTAACTACGCCATCACCAGCCGAGTCTATGTCCGACAGAAGCTAGAGGGATTTGCCATCCTAACTTACTATGTCGAACGTAGAACTCACATGCCATTCGTGTACCTAAATACACATACTTACATTATAACATAAGAACACTCTAGGCATTCTTTACCTCATTCATTTAACAACCATACCCCTTGTCGTTACGTGCAATATCCGAAGATCGTTCACGCCCCGACAAGTATTCATTTGAAATATTCATACATCTACGATATATAATATTCGTACCTTTATTTTTAACCTGACAGTACGCGCAATATCCGAAGATCGTTCGCGTACCGACAAACAATCATTTATATCTATCACACATATCACATATGACATACACTTATCACTTAGGATAAATGTATTAACAACACATCGAGTATGCACACAGCCCCGAAAACATAACAAGGAATGGGGCTAGAAACTCACCTGAACACGGTTACGTTCACCGTTAATCGTAATCCCTTTCTTCAGCTGTGCACGGCTGACTGTATAACAAGTACACGTATCAAACAACTATCACTACTCATAACATCTTTCCAGTCTTAACTACTACCCACCACGAACGGGGGTCCTGGGGCAGCGCCCCTGGCAACGGGGTCTAGGGGCGGCAGCCCCTAGCAGGGTCCAAGGGGCAGAGCCCCTGGCTGGGGTCGAGCTGCCAGGTCAGCTTGGAAAAATTTTATTTACATTAACTGTCTTAACACATTTTTCATTAGGTATTTAATTTATTTTCTAATCGAACTTGACTTTAGGCGAAGTTAAACCTTAGGCGAACATAGCTTTAGGCGAAGTTAAACCTTAGGCGAACTTAGCTTTAGGCGAAGTTAAACCTTAGGCGAACTTAGCTTTAGGCGTAGTTAAACCTTAGGCGAACTTAGCTTTAGGCGAAGTTAAACCTTAGGCGAACTTAGCTTTAGGCGAAGTTGTCATCAGGCGAACTTGGCCTCAGGCGAAGTTACCAGTTAGGCGAACTTAACTTTACAGCGAAGTTGCCATCAGGCGAACTTAGCTTGCAGGCGAAGTTCGTCACTTTGAAGGCGAAGTTGCCCAGATGAAGGCGAAGTTGCCCAGGCAGCCGCTGTTTTAGTTTCTGATCGGCATTTCGAGCGATTTTAACACCCTTGCCATGGTTCAATATCACCCACTACGCTTCCCGACCATTTTCGGTCACTTAAACACTAAAAAGCTTGGATCTTTAAACTTCAAAGATCAAGAATCATACCTTTTTGGGCTTGTTTGGATCTCCTTTAACTTGTTAACGCAACTAGTCGCCCTCTCTCACTCTCGGATTAGTCCGATTCTTCCCTTGGCTCGGCCCGGTTCCGGCGAAGTTAGTGTATGTGTGTGTGGAGTGTGCTTGGATAAAGATAGAATGAAGATATTTTGGGGTGTTAGGGTATTTATATCCCTGAGATCCCATGGACCTAAGGCCCATTCTCATTTAACCCATCTTAATTAATCCAAGTCCACAACCCACATCCATTACCCAACACTAGCCCGACCCATACCAACTCCTATTCTATTTATTTCCCGATAACCCGAGTAAACTTTCCCTCTATTATTAAGTAATATAATTAATATCATTTTGGAAATTTCGGGATGTTACATGAGGTGGGTTTGCCATATTTGTGGGATAAAGGTCACCTAACCACTTGTATGTCAATTTCACATGTGTGTAAGTAGGACGATTTGTTTTGGAAACCATGTGAATAGGTTCACTGAAGCATGGCCTACGAAGGTGTTGATGGGATTAAACATGCCAACTAAACATATGATGTTTAACCGATCCCATAAAACTAGGAGTTGCAAAGGGTTGCAATAGTCAAACGTTGATTACATTGTTAATTCAATAGTAGGATAAAGGCCATCTAACTACTATGTGAGTGTAACTTTGGGTTCTAGATTTTAATCGTTAATTGTCTTAAAGACATAAAGGGTATTAAAGATTAAAATTAGTTAAATGATATCAAAAATACTAAAATTGAGCTTTGTTAAATTATGTAGATGTCCTCAATCAACAATCCACCTAACACAACTATCCCACCCGTGCATAACCTATCACTAAGAGGTATACTTGATAAAGATCGTCTTAACTATAACAATTTTATAGATTGGTATCGAAATTTGAGAATTGTTCTCAAACAAGAAAAGAAATCCTACATATTGGACGATCCTATTCCCGATGAACCAAAAATTGACGATTTAGATGTCTATAACGATTGGTTGAAATACACAGAGGATTCGGTGCAAGTTTCTTGCCTCATGTTGGGAGATATGATTCCCGAGATTCCAAAGGATTTTGAACATCATGGGGTATATGACATGATCACCCAACTTAAGGAAATGTTCCTTACTCAAGCTAGGGTAGAATGCTTCGAAACGGTTCGAGCTCTTCATGCATGTCATATGGAAGAAACCCAATTGGTTTCATCTTATGTGCTTAAGATGAAAAGCCATATTGATCGACTCGAACGGCTTAATTGTCCCGTCTCAAAAGAGTTAGCCACATATATGATCCTTAATGGCCTAACTAAAAGGTTTGAGAATTTTTTCATGAACTACGACATGAATGGATAGGACATGAGCATTGGTGAGCTTCGCGCAATGCTCAAAACGGCCGAAGCCAGAATGGGTAAAAAGGTTTTACCGGTTCTCATGATCAATGAAGGTGGAAATAAGAAGAGGTATTACCCGGAACCTAAGGCAAAGGTTTCCAAAGGTAAGGGACACGTCAAGGGTAAGTTCAAAGGAAAGACTAAAGCGGAACCAACCAAAACAAAGGAGAAGAAGCTAAAGGTTAGCTCGGAGGACCCGTGCTTTGGTTGTGGTGAGAAAGGACATTGGATGAGGAATTGTCCAACCTATATCAAAGAGTTGAAAGCAAAGAGGGATGCGGGGCAAATCTCGGGTCAAACTTTCATGATTAATATTGATCTTAATGTTATTTCTTCTAACACATGGGTATTGGATATTGGATATGGAACTCATATTTGCAATTTGTTGCAGGGGTTCAAAAGAAACAAGCATCTCAAGAAAGGTGATACAAGTCTCTTCATGGGCAACAGAGCAAAGGTTGATGTCGAAGCCCAAGGAGACTATATTTTGAAGCTTCCAAATGGTTTGGAAGTTGTTTTGAAAAACATTTTGTATGCTACTAGTTTGACTAGGAATATTATCTCCGTTTCTCTTTTAAGACAATATGGTTATGATTTGAAGTTTGTAGACAATGGTATTTGTGTTTTCATGAATGGTGTTTATTTATTTTAAAGTGATGCCGCCTAATGGCATTTATGAATTTGTTTATGACAACACATCCTTTGATAACACGTTGTACCAATCAAGCACCAAGAAACTCATAATGGATTTGAGTAAGAGTTACCTATGGCATTGTCGCCTTGGTCACATAAACAAGGGTCACATTCATACACTTCAAAAGAATGGTCTTTTGGAATCAAATGATGATTCATTTGATAAATGTGAATCATGTTTACAAGGAACAATGACCAAGGATCCCTTTAGTGGAACTAACGAAAGGGCAAAAGACTTATTAGGTATCATACATTCAGATGTATGTGGTCCTTTTAAGGTAATGACAAGGAATGGTGAAAGATACTTCATTACCTTTATCGATGATTATAGTCTTTATGGGTATGTGTACTTGTTAAGACACAAATATGAATCCTTTGAAATGTTCAAAGTCTTCCAAAATGAAGTGGAAAATCAACTTAATAAAACCATCAAAGTACTTCGTTCGGATAAAGGAGGTGAATACCTTAGTGATGCTTTTCAAGATCATCTTAGGAGTTGTGGAATCATCTTACAACTCACTCTACCCGGAACACCACAATATAATGGTGTGTCCGAAAGGAGGAATTGAACTCTATTGGATATGGTTTGATCTATGATGGTAGAAGCACATTGCCTCTATCATTTTGGGGTTTCGCATTGCTCTCGACAACCCGTATTCTAAATATGGCCCCAACCAAGAAAGTGGACAACACACCTTTTGAAATAAGGCATTGAATGGTTCCATCATTATCATATTTAAAGGTATGGGGTTGTGAGGCTTATGTTAAGCACAACACCCAAAACAAACTTGAAAGCCGATCCACTAAGTGTATCTTTGTAGGATACCCAAAGACTCTATGGGATATTATTTCTACAACCTTACCGAGAAAAAGGTGTTCATTGCTCGAAAGGCCGAGTTCTTGGAAACTAAGTTCCTTATGGAAGGAACTAGTAGAACCAAGGAACTCGAAGAGGATCGAGAACCACAAGCCAACACACGTTTGGTTGATACTAGCACTCAAAAAGAGGTTGTTGAGAATGATCAATTGGTTGATCAAGACACAAAAAACGTTCGAAAATCTGGTAGAATTAGTAATCCACCCGAAAGATATGGATTTTTCATGGATGGATGCTATGTGATAGATTCGGATGAACTCACCACATACCACGATGCAATGTCACAATCTGATTGTGACAAATGGCTTGAAGCCATGAAAGTTGAGATGCAATCCATGCATGACAACCAAGTATGGGATTTGGTTGTACCACCTCTTAACTCCAAACCGGTTGGAAGTAAGTGGGTTTTCAAGAAGAAAACCGATATGCATGGAAACTTGGATACTTATAAAGCAAAACTTGTAGCAAAAGGTTTTACTCAAACTCAAGGGTTGATTATGATGGGACCTTTTCACCCGTGGCAATGCTAAAGTGAATTAGGATATTATTTTTCATAGCCGCATATTATGATTATGAGATTTGGCAAATGGATGTCAACACCTCTTTTCTAAATGGACATCTTGAAGAAGATGTCTATATGGTTCAGCCCGAAGGTTTTATCGATTCACAACATCCTAATAAAGTATGCAAGTTAAAGAAATCAATCAATGGATTGAAACAAGCATCTAGAAGTTGGAATCACCGTTTTCATGAAGAGGTCAAGAAATTTGGATTCATCAAGAACGTTGATGAGGCTTGTGTGTATAAGAAAGCTAGTGGGAGCATCATTACTTTCCTAGTATTGTATGTTGATGACATACTTTTGTTTGGGAATGACATTCCAACCATGGAAGGTGTAAAAGTCTGGCTTGGGAGTTGTTTTTCCATCAATGATCTTGGTGAGGCCGCCTATATTTTGGGAATAAAGAAATATAGGGATAGATCAAAGCAGTTGATAGGTTTAAACCAAAGTGCATACATTGATAAAATCTTGAAAATGTTCAAGATGGAGAACTCTAAGAAAGGTTTAGTTCCTATTCAAAGAGGAAAGATATTGAGTGCGTCTCAATGTCTAATCTCAAAGGATGAACAAGAGAAAATGAAAGGAATCCCATACGCTTCGGGTATAGGATCCATCATCTATTCCATGATATGCACAAGACCCGATGTGTCATACGTTTTGAGCATGACAAGTCGATACCAACAAAATCCGAGAAGTAGCCATTGGATGGCAATTAAGAGCATATTGAAATACCTTAGAATGACTAAGGATATGATTCTAATATATGGCTCTGGTTACACGGATGCGAGTTTCCAAACTGATCGAGATGATTCTCGATCACAATCGGGATATGTTTTTGTTATGAAATGGTGGAGCTGTCTCTTGGAATAGCGCAAAATAAGATGTGGTAGCATTGTCAACCATTGAATCGGAATATATCTCCGCCTCATTGGCAGCTCAAGAAGCTGCGTGGATAAGAAAGTTTATTGCGATCTAGGGGTAGTCCATATCATTCGGGACCCTCTAGAGATCTTTTGTGACAACGAGGGTGCGATTGCTCAAATCAAGGAACCTCGTGCACATCAAAATACAAGGCACATTGAGTGGAGATTCAACTACATAATGGATGAAGCTGAAAAGGGAAAGATATGTATTCGTAAAGTTCTCACCGATCAAAACAATGAGGATCCACTCACGAAGCTCCTTGAAAGGCCAAAGCATGAGGGTCATACTTGCGCCTTAGGACTTCGATATTTTAGTGATTGGATTTGATCTATTTTGTATTTGGATATCGAAACAATTATTATTTTGACTCATTCATATGATTATGGTTTATGATTATGAAATTTTGAGTTATGTTCCATTTTAGCATGTTTAAATCCGTGAATAAGTTAATTATTCTAAATGTCCGTAGTCGTTCATATTTGAGGGAACAAGCATGAAGGTAAGACTATTATGAACTTGGATTGGTGGATATTCATAAGGTATGAATATAGAGCAAGGGTTTGCTGCAAGGTTCATAGATACTTATGGGTTATAAATATTGGGCTGACCCGCTCTCAAATGTTACTACATGGAATCCTTGTGATTGGTGATCATAAGTAAATTTGAGTAAAGGCGAATATCATAGTATCCTCCGACCTGAGATACATATTGGGTCTTGATATTCTGCAAATATTAAGCTTTGACTTATGTAACGATTCCGACAAAACCAGGTATACCCTAACCGGTAGACGTTAGTTACGTCACATGTAATGTCGGGTACACGAGTTACCATGGTAATTATACGAGAATACATGGTTCATTGTGTTGATTGTACGTGAATATATAATTCACCGTATTGATTATGCGATCAAACGATCGATAGTTATTGAAACCCGAATGAATCGAGGGTTCAATTATAGACGAGATATATGATATTTAGTGATGTTACGAAGTATTAAAACTTCGGGATAAATGGATTATAGCACAGAAAAAGGATTTCGATTTAAAAGTACGTCGGTACGTTAAACGAAACCTTTAATACCAAGCCGAGCAAGAGACGATCGATCAAGCCGAAAAAGGTGCGTAATAACTAATAATATGACGTTTTAAGCTAATAAATGTCATGGTTTAAGTTTTTAAATCGGTTTTATATAAATTTTATTTTTAAGCCGAAAAACGACCGTGTTGGCCTCGTTTTGAGCGGAATTAAACGTTTAACCGAAAAACGAACTGAACCAGATTATCCAAAACATTATCCGGATTACGAAAATCCAAATATGTGGCTTAAAATGAAGTTGTGGGTCCCACCCCACCCATCCAAGATTCCGATCGGATATAGGGGTGTAATACCCCTTTCATTTTCTTTTTTTAAACAACAATCAACAATCTTCATCACTTCCTCTCAACCTTTGAACTAAAAACCGACAACTCTAGCAAGAATAACGAGGTAACGATCGTGTTATATACGTGTTTATCTTCATTTCTTGAGTGTTCTTGCAAGAAAAGGAAGTTTCCAAGTGAAAAAGGGTGAAAACCCGA
Organism: Bidens hawaiensis; assembly: GCF_021521415.1. Lineage (NCBI taxonomy): Eukaryota > Viridiplantae > Streptophyta > Magnoliopsida > Asterales > Asteraceae > Bidens > Bidens hawaiensis. The sequence continues at coordinate 131,926 of NW_027496235.1, read as the reverse complement.
GATGGAAACCGATTCTTGCATGATCAAGTGATATATACAAGTTATACAAGGGATCTTGGTCCAAGAAAGGAGTTAAAAGAGTCAAAAACGAATTTTTACGGTTAAAATCTTTGTTTTAGTATCATAACCGTAACCTTGAAAGAAATGGCTTGATCGTGAGTGTAACTTGCTTGGTATTGTGGTATGTTGTTTGTAGATTCTGTATTTAGTGGTAGACAAGGCGGAAAGATGAGTTTGTAGCTTGTAGTGGCGGAAAACAAAAGGTATATTCGGTTATGTTCGGTTTTGGGAATTTTGGACAGATTGTTGGTCGTTTAGAGTTAGGTCACGAAATTTTACAGAGGTGTTAAACACATGGAAATATGAGTTCTGTGAATTTTTTGTAATTTTTGGATGAAGGATGAATATTTGGTGAATTTAATGCTCGGTTTTGGCCAAAAATGGTGAAAAATAGTTAAATATCATGAAAAATTCTGGAAAACTATGGATAAGCTTTTCATATCATGTATAAGTCACACACAAAATTTGAGGTCCGTTGGAGAAGTCTAAGTAGGCTTTTCGGTTAAACGAGTTCTAGGGATTTCTAGATCGGTTTTAGTAAAAATGGCATTTAAAAGAAGATTTTGGTTTTGAAAAAATTACTGGGAACTATATGGATGACAAGAGACATCCCAGAAGAATTTGGGATTTTTCTAAAGTCATTTGGTATTTTCGGTATATTTGGTGTTTAAATGACGTTTAAAAATTGATAAATAAATGTTAAATAAAAAAATTAATTCTGGAAATATTTTTATAAAATTCCTTACTGTCAAAAATTGATTTGTGCAAAATTTCAAGATCCGAGACTAAACGGATATTTATTTGTGCTAAATGGAACTTAAAAACAAACTTTTAAAGCTTAAAACGTGTAAACCGGCAAAGTTCGCCTAAGCGAGCTGACTGGTATATAAAATCCTTAAAAATGGACTATTTTCATATAATTGAGTTAAACAAGTAAAAATGAATCATCCGAAAATAAGTCGGATGATTTGGGTATTTTTAACCGATTTAACAGTTTCCGGTACGCCAAAGACGGAACGGGTCCCGCGGCCAATCGGGACGTCTAAACCGAGCTATAATTTCACATTTTAAATTAAATTATCAGACAACCACTATTTTTCGGGTCGTGTGTGACCAAACTCATTTTTGAAACATAAAACGGATATTCGTGCTAGGCACGCAAAACGAGAAAACGACTAATAGAAATTGTGACCGTGGAACTCTAAACGACATCACAATCTGAGTCCGGAGAAGTATTTCTGGGTCAACATTGCCCCGGAACAGGTACAGTACTGGGTTAACAGTGTCCCCAGATGTACCGATTGATAAGGTTAAAGTTTATATAAACAATAATTGTATAATAACGATCGTAGGGATCATATTACAGATTGGACGTGTTAATTGATATTGATTGTTGTTACCTGCTTGCATGTGCTAAGGTGAGTTTTCACGAGCCCCTTTTACTGAACTGTTTTAAATATTTTCCCGGGGCGGAAAGCATGTTTTTTTATCAAAGTGTTTAAGTACATGCTGATTGCATGGAAATGAACGTATTTATATAATGTTTATTGTACGGGAATCGTACGGTAATGAATTAAGATGGTAATTGTCTGAGTTGCTAACAGTGTAAGGCCCGAAACAGTGTTCTGGGGTAACCGAGTTCCCAGAGGTTATTAAATGTGTTTCTGGGGTAACAGAGTTCCCAGAGGTTATTAAATGTGTTTCTGGGGTAACAGAGTTCCCAGAGGTTATTAAATGTGTTTCTGGGGTAACAGAGTTCCCAGAGGTTATTAAATGTGTTTCTGGGGTAACAGAGTTCCCAGAGGTTATTGGAAGTATTCTGGGGTAACAGAGTTCCCGGAGGTTAATCGATATGTTTTGGGGTTAACAGAGTTTTCACTTGTAGGCTCAGCATAATTACATCGATAATAATATTATTTTATGATAATGATTTATCATGGTTTACTCGAATTGTGAAACTCACCAACTATTCGTAGTTGACCCGTTTTCTCACATGCTTTTCAGGTACAACTAAGATAAAGTGATTGATTACGTGCTAAGTGCTTGATGTGTGTAAGGTTTGCGTGCTGGACGTTAGGATACAGTATAACAGATAGAATTATGAACCGTATTGTATGATGTGTGTATCACCTAGACGGTAATGAAAGACGAGATAATGTAATTTTGAAGTATATTAATGCATTCGGATTTCTTTATAAACAATGTGGTTGATATCAGAGGTGTCTGTTGCATCCCGTGTACGTTTCCGCTGCGGTTACGGGGTGTTACAACTTAGTTCTTCGCTGCTCTGAAACATGACGGTACATAATGCTAAGATTGGGTATGATACGAGGTGATTGTGAGAGACGTATGTAGTCAATAGGGGATTTGTCCCTCTTATTCGTTGAGAGTGAGATGTCTAAGGCCTGCTAAGTTAAATCAACAAAGAATGATCACTCTGTGTCTTTGGATTTGACATGACATCCATGGGAAAAGGATAAATGATAGATTCACCTAAATCATTTCAAGTAAGGGACTTGAAGGGGATGATGTTATTGAATGGCACTTCGTCATACATATTAGGGGTAGAAAACCGTTGTTAGGCGGTATTTGTTACTTGCATCAATCTTCTAAGTATCTGGTGCAAGTGGGAGATTGTAGGAATCGGTTTGCCCAAGACACATATTAGAGTTGATATGGCTAGTGCGCTATGATCCAATTCGGGTCATACCCTATAACAAGCTAGACAAGCACCTTGATATTTAATTAAGATATGATCTAATAAATAAATATCAACACTTAGAATATTTAGAAATGGGTTTCTAGATATTTTCACTTGTGTAATATATAAATTATATGGATTATTTATATTTTGAGAGAAGACATTTCATGTTGTTTTTTAAGTTGGTTAAATATCAAGTATGAAAGATATGTCACATAATGCATGTTACTTGCTATGGTATGTTACATTATATTTTTAACATAACATAAGTAACAATAATAACAAAATGGAGATTTGAATTTGTTGGTGGGAAACACAAAAGGGGGGGCCGACCACTTTGCTCCCCTCTCTCTCTTCTCTTTATTGTTTTGTTATTATCCATGACATGCATTGTATCTTGTTGGTTGAGTATTATTTAACAACACTTTCTGTCTCACACACACAAGAAGCAAAAATCTTTCTTTCTCTTCCATTTTCGGCCAAGGAAGAACAAGAACAAGATGGAGGTTTTTCTAAGGTCAAATCCTAGCATACAAGGTGTTTGTTGAAGGCTTGGAGGGTATACAAGATTGAGTCTCTTCTCCATTGGAGGCTAGCGTTCAAACCGTCATCTCCTTCATCTTCTTGCTTCTTGAAAGGTTGTATTACATAAACCCCCTATGGATGTTGGTTTTTGTAAGCATGTAAATTTGTATATGGATCCGGGGCTTGGGTTTTACATATAAAATTGGTTTTATATTAATCTCTAAAACAATATTTTAAACTAATTAATCCGCTAAGTTTTCATATAAATACGTGTATATGACTTTGATAATCTTGTTAAAACCCAACATATGTAATATACCTTCAAGACTCCAAGAAATGAAGGAGATGATGATTTGAAAGGCTAGTCTTCATGGAGAGAAAAGCCTCACGCTTGTATACCCACAAGCATCCAACAAAAACCCTTTTTTGCTAAGATATGATAGCACTTGATTAAAGAAAAACTTCTTCTCTTGTTTCTCCTTCTATGGCCGAAATCCAAGAGAGAGAGAGAGAGAGAGAGAGAGAGTTTAATATTACATGTAATTTTAGTGGTTATGTTTATGTTGTGTTCCAAGAAAATATAAAGAGAGATAAGTTCAAAACAAATGGGTGGGAAGTTTCCCCCCACAAATGGCTGGCCCTACCAGCCCATAAATGGCAGCAAACCCTTGCTCTATATTCATACCTTATGAATATCCACCAATCCAAGTTCATAATAGTTTTACCTTCATATTTGTTCCCACAAATATGAGCGACTACAGACATTTAGAATAATTAACTTATTCACAGATTTAAACATGCTAAAATGGAGCATAACTCAAAAGTCATAATCATAAACCATAATCATATGAATGAGTCAAAATAACAATAGTTCTGATATCCAAATACAAAATAGATCAAATCCAATCACTAGAATATTGAAGTCCTAAGGTGCAAGTATGACCCTCATGCTTCGGCCTTTCAAGGAGCTTCGTGAGGTGGATCTGCAATGTTTTGATCGGTGTGAACTTTGCGAATACATATCTTTCCCTTTTCAACTTCATCCCTTATGTAGTTGAATCTCCGCTCAATGGTTCCTTGATTAGAGCAATCGCACCCTCGTTGTCACAAATAATCTCTAGAGGGTCCCGAATGGTATGGACTACCCCTAGATCGGCAATGAACTTCCTTATCCAAGCAGCTTCTTGAGCTGCCAATGAGGCGGCGATGTATTCCGATTCAGTGGTGGACAATGCTACCACATCTTGTTTTGAGCTCTTCCAAGAGACTGCCCCACTATTCGTAACGAAAACATATCCCGATTGTGATTGAGAATCATCTCGATCGATTTGGAAACTAACATCCGTGTAACCCTTTACAACGAGTTCCTCCTCACCAGAGCTATATATTAAAAACATATCCTTAGTCTCTTTAAGGTATTTCAATTTACTCTTAACCGCCATCCAATGACTACTTCCCAGATTTTGTTGGTATCTACTTGTCTTTCTCAAAGGGCATGACACATCCGGTCTAGTGCATATCATAGCATACATGATGGATCCTATAAACGAAGCGTATGGGATTCCTTTCATTTTTTCTTGCTCATCCTTTGAGCTTGGACATTGAGAAGCACTCAATGTCGTTCCTCTTTGAATAGGTACCAAACCTTTCTTAGAGTTATCCATCTTGAACCTTTTCAAGATTTTATCAATGTATGCACTTTGGTTTAAACCTATCAACCGCCTTGATCTATCCCTATAGATCTTTATTCCCAAAATATAGGCAGCTTCACCAAGATCTTTGATGGAGAAACAACTAACAAGCCAAGCTTTTACACCTTCCATGGTTAGAATGTCATTTCCAAACAATAGTATATCATCAACATACAATACTAGGAAAGTAATCATGCTCCCACTATCTTTCTTATACACACAAGCCTCATCAGCGTTCTTTATGAATCCAAAATTCTTAACCTCTTCAACAAAACGGTGATTTCAACTCCTAGATGCCTGTTTCCAACCATAGATTGATTTCTTTAACTTGCATACTTTATTAGGATGTTGTGGATCGACAAAACCTTCGGGATGAACCATATACACATTTTCTTCAAGATGTCCATTTAGAAAAGGGGTTTTGACATCCATTTGCCAAATCTCATAGTCATAATATGCGGCTATGGCAAATAATATCCTAATTCACTTTAGCATTGCCACAGGCGAAAAGGTCTCATCATAATCAACCCCTTGAGTTTAAGTAAAACCTTTCGCTACAAGTCTTGCTTTATAAGTATCCAAGTTTACATGCATATCGGTTTTCTTCTTGAAAACCCACTTACTTCCAACCGGTTTGGAGTTAAGAGGTGGCACAACCAAATCCCATACTTGGTTGTCATGCATGGATTGCATCTCAACGTTCATAGCTCCAAGCCATTTGTCACAATCGGATTGTGACATTGCATCATGGTATGTGGTGGGTTCTTCCGAATCTACCACATAGCATCCTTCCATAAAAAATCCATATCTTTCGGGTGGATTACTAATTCTACCGGATTTTCGAACGTTTTGTGTGTCTTGATCAACCATTTGATCATTCTCAACAACCTCTTGTTGAGTTCTAGTATAAACCAAACGTGTATCGGTGTGTGGTTCTCGATGCTCCTCGAGTTCCACCATTCGACTATGAACACTTTTTGAGCAATGAACACTTTTTGCTCGGTTGGGTTGTAGAAATAATATCCCATAGAGTCTTTGGGATATCCTACAAAGATACACTTAGTGGATCGGCTTTCAATTTTGTTTTGGGTGTTGTGCTTAACATAAGCCTCACAACCCCATATCTTTAAATATGATAATGATGGAACCATTCAATGCCTTATTTCAAAAGGTGTGTTGTCCACTTTCTTGGTTGGGCCATATTTAGAATACGGGTTGTCGAGAGCAATGCGAAACCCCAAAATGATAGAGGCAATGTGCTTCTACCATCATAGATCAAACCATATCCAATAGAGTTCGATTCCTCCTTTCGGACACACCATTTTGTTGTGGTGTTTCGGGTGGATTGAGTTGTGAGATGATTCCACAACTCTTAAGATGATCTTGAAAAACATCATTAAGGTGTTCACCTCCTCTATCCAAACGAAGTACTTTGGTGGTTTTATTGAGTTGATTTTCTACTTCATTTTTGAATACTTTGAACATTTCAAAAGCTTCATCTTTGGGTGTTAACAAGTACACATACCCATAACGACTATAATCATCGATAAACGTAATGAAGTATCTTTCACCATTCTTAGTTATTGACTTAAAGGGACCACATATACCCGAATGTATGATACCTAATAAGTCTTTTACCATTTCGTTAGTTCCACTAAAGGGTTCCTTGGTCATCTTTCCTTGTAAATAAGATTCATACTTATCAAATGAATCATCATTTGATTCCAAAAGACCATTCTTTTGAAGTGTATGTATGCAATCCTTGTTTATGTGGCCAAGGCGACAATGCCAAAGATATGTCTTACTCAAATCCATTTTAAGTTTCTTGGTGCATGATTGGTACAACGTGTTATCAAAGGATGTGTTATCATGAACTAATTCATAAATGCCATTAGACGGCATTGCTTTAAAATAAAAGACATCATTCATGAAAACACAAATACCATTATCTACAAACTTTAAATCATAACCATATTGTCTTAAAAGAGAAACTAAGACAATGTTCCTAGTCAAACTAGCAGCATACAAAATGTTTTTCAAAACAACTTCCAAACCATTTGGAAGCTTTAAAATATAGTCTCCTTGGGCTTCGATAACAATCTTTACTCCATTGCCCATGAAGAGACTTGTATCTCCTTTTTTAAAATGTTTATTTCTTTTGAACTCTTGCAACATATTGCATATATGAGTTCCACATCCGGTATCCAATACCCATGTGTTAGAAGAAATAACATTAAGAACAATATGGATCATGAAATTTGTACCCGAGGTTTGCACCGCATCCCTATTGTCTTTCAACTTTTTGAGATAGGTTGGACAATCTCTCTTCCAATGTCCTATCTCACCACAACCAAAGCAGGGGTCGTCTAAGCTAACCTTTAGCTTCTTTTCTTTTGGTTTGGGTGGTTCCGCTTTAGCTTTCCCATTGAACTTACCCTTGACGTGTCCCTCATCTTTAGCAACCTTTGCTTTAGATTCCGGGTGATGCCTTTTCACCGATTGTGTTTCTTCCGTATGACATGCTTGAAGCGCTTGAACCCTTTCAAAGTGCTCCACCCTAACTTGAGTAAGGAACATTTCCTTAAGTTGGATGATCATGTCAAATGCCCCATGATTTTCAAAGCCCTTTTGAATTTAAGGAATCATAGTTCCCAATATGAGGCAAGAAACTTGCACCGAATCCTCGGTGTGTTTCAACCAATCATTATAGGCATCTACATCATCAATGTTTGGTTGGTCGGGAATAGGATCTTCTAATATTGTCACACCCACAAAATCCACTAACGGAGTTTTACCGTCAGAGGGTGTGAACTAACAGGATTGGAAATATTAGATATAATCAAACACTATGTTCAAAGTTTTCAAACCACGAACATTAAATTTAAATAAGTGCGGAAGCGTAAATCATATACCAAGTGTTGCGTCACGCAGGACGACTTAAAACAAAATTAATAAAAGTTTAAAAGCAAGTTTTTTTTCAGAACGATAGTGTTCAATGAAATGCATGTCCCTGTACCTCGCGCCCCGCCTCGGCTACCTGAGAATAACATATTAAAAGTGTCAACGCAGGGTTGGTGAGTTCACATATATAAATAAAGAAAAATGTTTGCGTTTAAGTGTTTTCGTTTTGCGTTTGCGTTTACGTTTGCGTTACCAGATAGTGTTAAGTCAATTATATATCAATAGGTAGCTAGCCTATAAAACAAGTATTTACTAAGTGTTCGACACCGAAGCTGACTGTTTATCATATGCCTTGCCAACATGTCAACCACGACCATGGTAATGTGTTAGCCAAGATTACACCCACTCGACCTACAGTCGAGTTTAGAGTTGGGGGGTTTGTCAAACCCAGTAGTACTACTCAACAGTGACTCGCTATTATACAAATACTAAACGGTTCGATGTTATGAAGGACTTTAGTTGGTTCGTTTGCCACTTAGCCTTACAAGTGATATATAACTAATAACAAAATCTAAAGCGTTTTGGAATATGTTATCTACCCCAAGTAAAAAGCATTTAAAAGAGTAAAAGGGGAACGTGAAACTCACTGTTTGCGAAGAATTCAAAAACAAGTCAACCGACAGATGCGCGTCACAGAAAATCCTCACTAGCGCTCTAAAACAAGAATGAGATTTTCTAAGTGTTGGAATTATTATTGAGTCTCTAGACTCGGCACATAATACCTATGCATGAGATACGTTTCGTGTTTCGTTTGTGAATTGTGTGTGACTCGACAAACACATTGGTGACACGTTACATGTGTAAACAACTACTTAAGTATCAAGTACTAACATTGTACATTACTTGAAATCATTCCACACAAGGGCAATTTAGTCAAAAACATAGCAATTATCTAACAACAAGCACGTTTCATGTATTTTCACACAGTTCAGCAGCTCGTTTTATCAAGACAGATTTCTACTTGAAAGATTACTCTATCCAACAGATCATAACATATCAATTAATTCACCAAAAATTGTCACAAAAGCACACATGAGTTAGATTTCCATCACTATTTTTATTGTATTTTTATTCCACATAGTTTTCCAACAAAGACCAAAACATTACAGTAGACTCACAGCAGTCAAAATCATGCGCAACAGAATGATATTTCTTATTCCCGTTAAATGGTAAATTCAATTAATGCAAGACCAATTGGGTCAGATTCTTAACTCAAGATGTTAACTTCCAGAAGTGGAACTAACCCATTTGGTCTTGTAGTTTATGAGATATGATAATTTCAAAACAGCCTAACAGCAGACCTCACAATTCAGACTTGCACTACAGTTTTGTAAAATAATAAAAGTTAACTTTTACAAGTCCAAAAATTACAAATTTGGACTCTTTAGAAACTAGACTCAACCTAGTACACTGTAGTGTTAATAATGTCGGTCAATTACCAAATTAACATCCAGTTACAGTTGTCTAAACATCAATTTAACAATCTGCCAAGTACCAGTTTACATCAAAACTCAACATAACAACAATCTATGAACCATAATCCATGCATAGAACACTCTAGACACAATATTTACCAACCATGCATATCAATTTTATGTTACACACATAGTTAGGGTTTTACTTGAAAGTTTAAAATCAAAGAACAAGTAATTTACAAGCAATTAGTTATCTATTCACTAGCAATTCATCATCAAACACACAATCAAACCCTAACTCATCTTAATCATCACTTTCAAGAATCTAGGGTTTTGATTAACCCATTCAATATCAAAATTAAACACATAGAATGCATAGAGAAGTAGTTAATTACCTATTAGCACTTTAATTCTTCAACAAAAGCTTGAAAAATCCTTGTATGTGTGTGTGTATGTTTACGGCAGCCAAGAAGAGAGGGAGGGAGGGGGGCGATCGGTCTAGGGGGAGGGTAGGGGGATTAGGGTTTTTTGTTAATATTAAATAATAATTATGTTACACAATGGCCCCTCTATTTCTAGTTATTAAATTTCTAGTGTAAATAATAACTCTTGACTCTTGAATTTTGTGTTCTATGTATAAATATCAAGTAGCATATAACTTAACACATTGTTATCAAATATTTATTGTTTTGATGTTTGTCGTTTGTTCACCAATGGTTTGAGTCGACTCGTGTGCGTTTCAGTGCAATCCCAAAAGACTACATGTGTAGTGATTGTCAAGCGTCATTTAAAACCCTAGTTTAAATGTAATGAGATGTGCGTTATAGTTCTAGTGATCTTAAGTTTGAATTGACGGAGTTTGGATTAACGGAGTTAACCTGAAATTGTCGAGTGCCACATCATTCCCATGTTGAAAGAATTTTTGTCTCGAAAATTTGAGACAAGTCGAGATAGGTGTCTCAAAAAAAAACAAGAAAAAATTTTCAATTTGTCATATCATCCCCTAGTAGAAAGAAATTTCGTCCCGAAATTTAATTCATACCTTCGGTGATTTCTGACGGTTTAACGGCTTTCGCGGTTTTTGGTGTTTGGTCAACCCCTTCAAAAAGGTGAGGATACTTTTTCATCATTTGGTCCTCGCGTTCCCACGTGAATTCGGGTCCACGTCTCGAGTTCCAACGAACCTTAACGATTGGAATTTTGCTGTGCTTGAGTGTTTTGGGTTCCCAATCCAAAACTTCGACTGGTTCTTCGATGAAGCGTAGCTGTTCATCAACTTGCAACTCGTCCAAAGGGACTGCTTGGGTTTCATCGAAAAGGCATTTCTTCAAATTGGATACATGGAATACGTTGTGTACGCTACTGAGTTCCGTTGGTAAATCCAGTCGGTACGCTACCGGACCAATGCGCTCAGTTATCCGGTAAGGACCAACGTATCGTGGATTGAGTTTGTTTCGCCTTCCGAAGCAAACTACACCTTTCCAAGGTGAGACTCTGAGTAAAACTTGGTCGTTCACTTGAAATTCAAGAGGCTTTCGGCGCTTATCGGCGTAACTCTTTTGGCGATCTCGTGCTGCTGCCATGCGGTTTCGGATTTGAACAATCTTTTCAGAGGTTTCAAGTACTAATTCTGGACCATTGATTTGGCTATCACCCACCTTTGCCCAGCAGAGAGGTGATCGACACTTTTGTCCGTACAACGCTTCAAACGGCGCTGCTTTTATGCTTGCGTGGTAGCTGTTATTATACGAAAACTCTACCAAAGGTAAGTGAGGTTCCCAACTTTAAAATCCAAAACGCATGTACGCAACCTGTCCTCCAATGTCTGAATGGTGCGCTCACTTTGCCCATCCGTCTGAGGATGGTATGCTGTGCTCATATCAAGGCGGGTGCCTAGTGCACTCTGTAGTGACTTCAGAAGTGTTAAGTGAAACGGGAATCTCGATCAGATATGATTGAGACAGGCACTCCGTGTCTAGACACTACTTCTTTCATATAGATGCGAGTCAGTCTTTCCATTTTTTCCAATTCCTTGATTGCTAAGAAGTGTGCAGACTTAGTCAACCGGTCAACGATCACCCAGATGGTATCGCATCCCGTCGGTGTTTTGGGTAATCCCGTGATGAAATCCATGGAAATGTGTTCCCATTTCCACGTTGGAAGTTCCGGTTGCTGTAGCAGACCAGATGGTTTCTGATATTCTATTTTGACTCTTGCACAAGTCAAGCATTTGCTCATGTAGATGGCAATGTCGGCTTTCATGTTTGGCCACCAGTTAAGTGTTTTTAGGTCATGGTACATTTTATCTGAGCCAGGGTGGATGGAATATCGGGACTTGTGTGCTTCGTCCATCACTAGGGTTCTCAGCTCTCTGAATCAAGGGACCCAAATCCGGTTTTCGAAATATCGGACCCCGTCTGATTTGGTTTCAAGTTGTTTGTTCATGCCTCGCATGAGTTCTGATGGGAGATTATCGTCTTTCAAGGCTTTGAGTTGTGCATCCCGAATCTGATCGGGTAAGTTGGCGTGAATCGTGAGTTGTAATGCTCGCACTCGTCTAGGTTTATCGGTTTCTTTTCTGCTGAGAGCATCGGCCACTACATTGCCCTTGACAGGGTGGTACTTGATGGCACAATCATAATCCTTAAGCAGCTAGACCCAACGACGCTGTCGCATGTTCAGCTCCTTCTGATCGTAGATATGTTGTAGACTCTTGTGGTCGGTGTAAATGGTAAACTTGGTAGCGTACAAGTAATGTCTCCATATCTTAAGAGCAAACACCACAACTCCGAGTTCCAAGTCATGGGTCGTGTAGTTCTTCTCGTGAAACCGTAGTTGTCGAGAGGCATACGCTATAACCTTCTCGAGTTGCATCAACACGCAACCGAGACCCTGTATAGATGCGTCACAATGCACCTCAAAATTTTCTGTTCCCTCGGGAAGGGCAAGGATAGGGGCGCTACAGAGTTTGGTTTTCAACAGTTGGAAAGCGGATTCCTGTGCGTCACCTCAATTGTACTTAGTACCCTTGTGCGTCAAGGCGGTGAGGGGTTGAGCAATCTTTGAAAATTTCTCGATGAAACGTCGGTAGTAGCCAGCCAGTCCTAGGAATTGTCGCACCTCAGTCGGAGTCTTAGGTGCTTCCCAGTTTTTTATGGCCTCTACCTTGCCGGGATCGACATGGATTCCATTCTCATTGATCACATGTCCTAAGAAGTGAACCTCGTGAAGCCAAAATTCGCATTTCGAGAGTTTAGCATACAGTTGTTCCTTCTTTAGCAATTCTAGGATCAACCTCAGGTGTTCTTCGTGGTCGGCCTTGTTCTTGGAGTAGATGAGGATATCATCAATAAAAATGATTACAAACTTGTCGAGGTACGCCTTGCATACCCTGTTCATGAGATCCATGAATACGGCTGGTGCCTTGGTTAAGCCAAAAGGCATAACTGAAAACTCGAGTGACCGTACCGAGTCCTGAATGCCGTCTTTGAAATATCTTCTTCGCGCACTCTCAGTTGATGGTAACCAGATCTCAGATCGATCTTCGAGTAGAAACTCGATCCTTGAAGCTGGTCGAACAGATCATCAATTCGGGGTAAGGGATAACGGTTCTTGATCGTCACCTTGTTCAGCTCTCGATAGTCGATGCACATGCGGAAAGTCCCGTCCTTCTTTCGGACAAATAAGATAGGGGCTCCCCATAGTGATGAGCTAGGTCGGATAAAACATTTATCCAACAAATCTTGTAATTGAGTGGAAACTCTTGAAGCTCCGCCGGTGCGAGCCGATACGGGGCTCGTGCTATGGGTGCTGCACCGGGGGCCAATTCGATTTGGAACTCGACTTGTCGATTAGGTGGTAGTCCGGGCAAATCCTCCGGGAAGACATCCGGAAAGTCTCGCACAATTAGTATGTCTTCGATTCGCTTCTCCTCCGTGGTTTTCTCGACAACATGAGCTAAAATTGCTGGATGACCCTTTCGTAAATATTTCTGCGCCTTCATAATGGTGATGACGCTTGTAGTCATGCCGCTCTTCTCGCCTTGTATCTAAATGATTTCGCCGGAAGAGGTAGTGATGTGAACTATCTTGTCGTGACATATAATCTCAGCTCGGTTCTCGGATAGCCAGTCCATGCCGACAACGACATCGAAACTACCAAGTGTAAAAGGTATGAGGTCGATATCGAATGTATGACCCGACAGTTTCAACTTACATCCCGCTAGTACGTGAGTTGTTTCTATAGACTTACCGTCAGCTAATTCAACAGGAAACTTAGAATCTAATGGGGTTGGAGTTAAGTCTAAGAGTTTACTAAAGGCTTTTGATATAAAACTCTTATCAGCTCCAGTGTCAAACAAAACAGAAGCAAAACAGTCGTTCACAGGAAACTTACCGGTAACCACAATCGAATCGTTGCGGGCCTGGCCCGACCTAATGACGAAAGCTCTACCCTTACCACTACTTCCGCCACTATTTTGCCTCCATTGTTCTCATTCTGCTTTAGTTTGGGGCAATCATTTCTGAAATGACACTCTTGACCACACTCGAAGCACCCTTTAGTCGCCGTAGGCTGTTTAGGAGTACCCTTTGCCACTAGGTCTCCCCTACAGTCTTTGTCCTGATAACCCATTTTTCCGCATCTCAGACACTTGATACGGTCGCAGGAGCCAGCATGGTGATAGTTGCACTTGTTGCATTTCGGGTACTTCCCAGCATAGCCACTCGACCCCTGCCCGCCACCGTTGTTGTTATTATTGGAACCCAGATTATTGAAGCTCCGAGCGAGTTCGGGCTTACAGTAGTGTTTGTTGCTGTGGGGGGTTCGATGATGAGTACCTGGTGTTGTCGAATTTTCTCTTTTCATTACTCGGGTTGTTGTTGTTGTTGTTGTCAGTGATTGAGTTATCTCGGGTTTTAGAGGTGGAACCTCTAGGTGGTAACGCATCCTATGTCACCGCCTGGTCTGTCAGTTTGTGAGCTAATCGGATCGCTTGTTGAATTGTAGCCGGTTTGGAAGACGTCACCATACCCTGAATTTGTGGTACCAACCCATCGATATACATCTCGATCCTCTTACTCGGCGGGTCAACAATCTGTGGACACATTACTGCTAGCTCATGGGAACGGGTGATGTAGGCTTCGATCTCGGAACCCACCATTTTCAACGACCAAAATTCAGATTCCAACTTCGCGATTTCCTCTCTAGGATAGTACTCTTCTCGCATCATATTCTTGAACTCTTCCCAATTCATAGCGTTTGCCAAATCCAATCCAAGAATTTGCACATTGGAGTCCCACCAAGTGAGAGAAGAATCTTCCAGTGTTCCAGCAGCAAATTTGACCCTACTGGCGGGTGGACAGTTACACATTTCGAAAGATGACTCTGCCTTCTCAGCCCAACGCAGGAAACCTATGGTTCCCTCAGTGCCCTTAAACGAATTGGGCTTGCAATCCAGGTAGTTCTTGAAAGTACAGGCTCCGGCTGGACCTCCGGCTTGATTCTGAACATGTGCGGCTAGAGCTGCCGCCGCATGGTCATTCAATAGGGTTTGGAGTTTTGCTGCGGTTAGGTTGATGTTACCGCGACCATGCCCAATGTTTCTTCCAGCCATCTCCTAGAATCACAGCATAAAATGTTAGACATGAATTCTCGGTTTCATATGCAACACACCATACATGTAATAAAATGTAGGTAAGAAAGAAAAAATAAAAGTAGCAAACATCACATCACAACCATATAATAATTCAAATAATAATTCATGATTAAAACCATTGTATTCGCTACAAAGTATTTAAAACCAATCCTTAAAATCATAGAAAATAATAGTTTGGATGGAGACAACCCTTCCATCTAGGTGTTATCATTCTCGGATGTTATCGTCTGAGGACATCTCTGAGTGTGCCTCCGGCTCAGCTGGCTCTTCCTCCGGTTCCTCTTCGGGTTCCTCCTCGGGGTCTTCCTCGGGTTCTTCCTCAGGTTCTGCTGCATTCTGGGCAATTTGTGTCTGTACGATATCACAACGCTCTAGAGCTATCTCTGTTCGGGATCTCGCCACAAGGAGTTGCTCTTGCAAATCTATCATCTTTGCTTGCATTTTCTCTCATTATCTTCATCTGCTAATCATTAGCATCCTGTATTGGTTTGGTTATGGGCCGGGTGTTGGGGTATGCAGGACGGCTCGGGTGAGGTAGTGGGGGAACTTGCTCGCGGTAAACCATATGCCTGATCAGACTCGGGTACCAATCTCAGCTAACGTCGTCGTCGTACTTGCCTCCAGATAGGCGATACCACTTCGGTGCAGGGGCTTCTAGTTCCGGGGCTACTCGGGGTAGCGACGAGGTAGGTAGCTGTGGTTCCTTTCCATGGGCATGAGTCACCTGGTCGGATGATGATGATGGTGGCGTCGACATCCCTACAGGTAAGTCGTGTATGCGCGCGTATGAGTGAATGAGGTAAAGAGATAAAGATAACGAATGACTAAATAAAATACACATGCAGCGCGTAGGAATTATAACTAATGGGTCATTGCGGTTATAGTCTAGTATGCATGCAAATTCTAGTTCGCTATAACCAATGGATTTGATACCAATCTGTCACACCCTCAAAATCCACTAACGGACTTTTACCGTCAGAGGGTGTGAACTAACAGGATCGGAATCATTAGTTATAATCAAACACTATGTTCAAAGTTTTCAAACCACGAACATTAAATTTAAATAAGTGCGGAAGAGTAAATCATAAACCAAGTGTTGCGTCACGCAGGATGACTTAAAACCAAATTAATAAAAGTTTAAAAGCAAGTTTTTTATTTTCAAAACGATAGTGTTCAATGAAATGCATGTCCCTATACCGCGCGCCCGCCTCGGCTACCTGAGAATAACAAACTAAAAGTGTCAACACAGGGTTGGTGAGTTCACATATATAAATAAAGAAAAATGTTTGTGTTTAAGTGTTTGCGTTTTGCGTTTGCGTTTGCGTTACCAGATAGTGTTAAGTCAATTATATATCAATAGGTAGCTAGCCTATAAAACAAGTATTTACTAAGTGTTCGACACCGAAGCTGACTGTTTATCATATGCCTTGCCACCATGTCAACCACGACCATGGTAATGTGTTAGCCAAGATTACACCCACTCGACCTACAGTCGAGTTTAGAGTTGGGGGGGTTTGTCAAACCCAGTAGTACTACTCAACAGTGACTCGCTATTATACAAATACTAAACGGTTTGATGTTATGAAGGACTTTAGTTGGTTCGTTTTCCACTTAGCCTTACAAGTGATATATAACTAATAACAAAATCTAAAGCGTTTTGGAGTATGTTATCTCCACCAAGTAAAAAGCGTTTAAAAGAGTAAAAAGGGAACGTGAAACTCACTGTTTGTGAAGAATTCAAAAACAAGTCAACCGAGAGATGCGCGTCACAGAAAATCCTCACTGGCGCTCTAAAACAAGAATGAGATTTTCTAAGTGTTGGAACTATTATTTAGTCTCTAGACTCGGCACATAATACCTATGCATGAGATACGTTTCGTGTTTCGTTTGTGAATTGTGTGTGACTCGACAAACACATTGGTGACACGTTACATGTGTAAACAACTACTTAAGTATCAAGTACTAACATTGTACATTACTAGCAATCATTCCCCACAAGGGCTATTTAGTCAAAAACATAGCAATTATATAACAACAAGCACGTTTCATGTATTTTCACATAGTTCAGCAGCTCGTTTTATCAAGACAGATTTCTACTTGAAAGATTACTCTATCCAACAGATCATAACATATCAATTAATTCACCAACAATCGTCACAAAAGCATACATGAGTTAGGTTTCCAGAACTATTTTTATTGTATTTTTATTCCACATAATTTTCTCACCAAGACCAAAACATTACAGTAGACTCACAGCAGTCAAAATCATGCGCAACAGAATGATATTTTTTATTCCCGTTAAATGGTAAATTCAATTAATTCAAGACCAATTGGGTCAGATTCTTAACTCAATATTTTAACTTCCAGAAGTAGAACTAACCCATTTGGTCTTGTAGTTTATGAGATATGATAATTTCAAAACAGCCTAACAGCAGACCTCACAATTCAGTTTTGCACTACAGTTTTGTAAAATAATAAAAGTTAACTTTTACAAGTCCAAAAATTACAAATTTGGAATCTTTAGAAACTAGACTCAACCTAGTACACTGTAGTGTTAATAATGTCGACCAATTACCAAATTAACATCCAGTTACAGTCGTCTAAACATCAATTTAACAATCTGTCCAGTACCAGTTTACATCAAAACTCAACATAACAACAATCTATGAACCATAATCCATGCATATAACACTCTAGACAAAATATTTACCAACCATGCATATCAATTTTACGTTACACACATAGTTAGGGTTTTACTTGAAAGTTTAAAATCAAAGAACAAGTAATTAACAAGCAATTAGTTATCAATTCACTAGCAATTCATCATCAAACATACAATCAAACCCTAACTCATCTTAATCATCACTTTCAAGAATTTAGGGTTTTTATTAACCCCTTCAATATCAAAATTAAACACATAGAATGCATAGAGAATTTGTTAATTACCTATTAGCACCTTAATTCTTCAACAAAAGCTTGAAAAATCCTTGTATTTGTGTGTGTATGTTTACGGCAGCCAAGAAGAGAGGGAAGGAGGGGGGGCGATTGGTCTAGGGGGAGGGTAGGGGGATTAGGTTTTTTTGTTAATATTAAATAATAATTATGTTACACAATGGCCCCTCTATTTCTAGTTATTAAATTTCTAGTGTAAATAATAACTCTTGACTCTTGAATTTTGTGTTCTATGTATAAATATCAAGTAGCATATAACTTAACACATTGTTATCAAATATTTATTGTTTTGATGTTTGTCGTTTGTTCACCAATGGTTTGAGTCGACTCGTGTGCGTTTCAATGCAATCCCGAAAGACTACATGTGTAGTGATTGCCAAGCGTCATTTAAAACCCTAGTTTAATTGTAATGAGATGTGCGTTATAGTTCTAGTGATCATAAGTTTGAATTGACGGAGTTTGGATTAAAGGAGTTAACCTGAAATTGTCGAGTGTCACAATAGGATTTATTTTCTTGCTTGAGAACCATTCTCAAGTTTCGATACCAATCTATAAAATTGTTGTAGTTAAGATGATCCTTATCAGTTATAACTCTTAGTGATAGGATATACACGGGTGGGTTAATTGCGTTAGGTGGATTGAAGATTGCGGTCATCTGCATAATTTAACAAAGCTCAATTTTAGTATTTTCGATATCATTAATCAATTTTAATCGTTAATACCCTTTTATGTCTCCAAGACAATTAATGGTTAAAATATAGAACCCAACGTTACATTTACATAGTAGTTAGGTGACCTTTATCCTACTATTGAATTAACAAGGTAGTCAACGTTTGATGATTGCAACCCTTTGCAACTTCTAGTTTTATGGGATCGGTTAAACATCACATGTTTAGTTGGCATGTTTAATCCCATCAACACCTTTGTACGCCATGCTTCGGTGACCCTATTCACATGGTTTCCAAATCAAGTCGTCCTACTTACACATGTGAATTTGCACATACAAGTGGTTAGGTGACCTTTATCCCACAAATATGGCAAACCCACCTCAAACTCACAAGTTTTCTCCAATGTGGTTAGGTGACCTTTATCCCACATCGAGTTCCCAAGTGATTCGAGTGTTGTATAAAAGGACGGTGTTTAAACTTGTTTTAAAAGGGATTTAAGTTTTCTAAATTTTAGATTAGAAAACTATTTACGTACCTTGCATTTGCATGCATTCAAATGTATGGTACTTAGTTTGGAAACCAATTTTCAAAATTCCTTTTAATAAAACTCATTTTATTGTGAAATCATTAACCTTTAATAAAACCGATTTTATTACCTAATGATTTCTAAGAAACCAATTTTATGCAAGTTGTGATATGAAGTTGTTAATTATCCTTATCCAAATAAGATGAAACAATATATATATAAACCATGCAAACATAAATAAACAACCACAAGTTCATAACCATAGCCACCTAATCTTGGCTACACTTGTTAACCAAAACAAGTATGCCAA
Source organism: Bidens hawaiensis (assembly GCF_021521415.1). NCBI lineage: Eukaryota > Viridiplantae > Streptophyta > Magnoliopsida > Asterales > Asteraceae > Bidens > Bidens hawaiensis. The sequence continues at coordinate 112,461 of NW_027496235.1, read as the reverse complement.
AAAGTCTCTCCTAAGGTACCAAATGAACAAAGGCATGTGTCGGTGAAACCCCACTTGATCCCGGATCCCAATGCCTCAAGTGTCCACTTTTTGTTGTGACCTATCCACTTTTTTCCTTTTGGTCTCCAACTTCAGTTTCTAGTTTCCATGGACCTCCAAGTTTGGGCTTTGGTCATTGGGCTAGAATCCCATCATGGACTATGAGGTACATTAAGGCCCAAAACCAAAACCTTAACTTTGTGTGCATCTTCTTTTACAAAAATTACATCCTAATACATTTTTCTCTAGTAAAAGAAATACAACTAATCTACTTATTATTACAACCCAATATGAATAAATAAATATATTACAAACCCAAATGAAATGAATATTACAACCAAATTGAATAATCAAATGAACCACAACACAAACATTCATCCAAACTCAAGGCCAAGGCTGAGTTATGAACATCCAATACACATCCAAATATGCAAGTATTACAAGTCTAAATGGTTCCCCTTTTTAACCTCAAACTTTCGGCCAAGGATAAAAAAACCGAAAGTTTCGGGTTTTGTCCAAATAAAACAACCAATCATCCAAATGACTTGATTCTTCAAGATTACCACATACATGTAAAGTATAATCTTGAAAAACCAAGAAGTAACCAAAAACCCCAAAAAATTCGGCCATATGGTGAACCACACCATAAAACCCAAAAAGTTTTTAGATCTATTGAAGCATGTATCCGTATATGGGGTTCTTGATGCCATTGTTGGGTTTTAACAAGATTACCAAAGTTATATAAACACATTTTTGTGAAAAATGCAGCAGATTAATTAGTTTTAAATCCTTTTATTTAGAATAATATAAAACCAATTCTATATATAAAAACCCAAGCCCCAGATCCATATATGAAATTACATGCTTACCAATATAAACAACCCTTGGGTGTTTACGTAATATACCTTCAAGACTCCAAGAAATGAAAGAGATGATGATTTGAAAGGCTAGTATTCAAGGAGAGAAAAGCCTCAAGCTTGTATACCCACAAGCATCCAACAAACACATTTTTTGCTAGGATTTGATAGCACTTGGTTAAAGAAAAACTTCTTCTCTTGTTGCTCTCTATGGCCGAAATTCAACAGAGAGAGAGAGAGAGAGTGAGTTAATATTGCATGTAATTATAGTGGTTATGTTTATGTTGTGTTCCAAGAAAATATAAAGAGAGTTAATTTCAAAACAAATGGGTGGGAAGTTTCCCACCGTAAATGGCTGGCCCTACCAGCCTATTTATTATATCTTCTCTTTCTTTTCTAGCAACACACTAATACTCCATGTACTAGTCACATGACTAATACTCCATGTAATTGTCGCAGGTTTATTGAAACTTTGTGACATGTAACACTTTATAGATGCCATAAGTTTCATGCAATATATCATAACCATTATCATATATGTATTATTTAACCAACTTAAATAATATCATAAGATAATCTCTCTAAATAAATTATCCATATAATTTGTCGATTCCTCAAGTGCAAATATTTAGAAACCCATTTTCATAATATCATAAGGGTTAATATTTATTTGTTAGATCATATCTACAATAAATATCATGGTGTTTGTCTAGCTTGTTATGAGGTATGACCCAACTTGGATCATAACGTACTAGCCACATCAATTATAATATGTGTCTTGGGCAGACCGAGTCTAACAGAATTTGTATTTTTTAAATTGTTTATTTGTCTTTTATTTTAATATTTTAATTTCGTTGACCCCTGTATTTGTAAATGATATGTTTTTTATAATTTTGAATGATATTCTTTAATGGTGTTTAGAAAATTCAATCTATACGACTCTAACTTTTGTAGCGTAGCCTTCAGTCACGTAGCCTTCAGTCATGTGTATGCTTAAGTAAGTATAGTTTTTGAAAGATGTCTATATTAAAAAATAAGAGGAAAAAGGAACGATCTTCATCTTCTCAAAATAAGTTAAACACAAGTGGTATTTATTTAAATTTTAGTTGGTTTTACCTACTTATGTATATTTACCTGGTTTATATATTTTTTAACTAACAATAATGTTATTATTATTATTATTATTATTATTATTATTATTATTATTATTATTATTTTTAATTAATACAAGAATATGTGTAAATGTAGACCAAAGTCAATGCTTTCATTGTCTACTATTTCCAATAATACAAACTACATGAATTATCAAGCTACACCAATTGTCACTCTGCCATATCATTTAAATGGTAACCCTGTCGCAAGTATATTATTATTGTTTTAATTTCAAGACCCTGAAACATGTACACCATATGTAAACTCTTCTACTTTCAAAAGGAAAGAAAGACGATCAATGTTAGATGCGAAACAAGCTGCTTCAATTGAGAGGAAGAAAAATGCTTTACAAAATTCCTCTTCAGGTATATGACCTTCCTTATAAGTATTATTTATCTTTTTTATGTTATTTTAAATAAATTAAACATTTACATCTAAATAGCTTTATTTGAGTTTATAATAACTTTTATTTATTTATTTTTTAACAGGTTAAAGGAGCAAACATGTCTAACACTTCTAGATATTCGTCTCGTGTTGTTGATGACACCCTAGAGTCATCTACAACCTTTCATAAAAGGACAAAAAAAACCCCTATTGCACCTATACCCATGTCTGATTTAAATGTCCTTTAGTTGTTGGTGATGCTAATGTTGTAAATGTTTATAAAGGAATATCATCAGGTATAATATATATTTCATATTTTACTTTCAAAAAATTTATAAGTATTAATATGTACAAAGTAACTTAAACTTTTGCTATTTTAATGTTTGTAGAATATTTTGATCATGGAAATCAATCCGTTATGTATCCAAATTACAATGCATTGTTGTGAAAAGCTAAAGTTAGCAGACGAAGTAGTAGTATTGAAGAAGGAGCTTTTTCACTTTGTTGTTATAATGGTAAAGTTGAACTTCCGGAAGTTAGGCAACCCGATGAGAGTTATCTGGAATTATTTCGTGGTGAAAGCGCCATGAGCAAGTATTTCTTGAAAAACATTAAGCGTTTCAATTCAATGTTTTCGTTTTCGTCTATGGGTGGAAAGATTGACCATTCAATAAATCGAGGAAAAGCACCATGTACGTTTCGACTTAGTGGTGAAAACTGTCATTGTTTGGGAAGTATTTTACCATTAGATGGTCGTAAACCACAATTTTCTCAATTTTACATTTACGACATGGAAAACGAGATTTCAAACCGTCAAAGTGTCTTCAGGTAAAAACTTGAATAATATTCGTCAACTTTTGTTATATTTAATAACAATTTGAGTATATTTAATAAAATAAAAAATATATTTTTTTGGGCAGTGAAATTAAACAATGGTCGATGAGCAAGAAAAACATATTATTAATTAATTGAAGATGATGTTTGGTTCAAAAAATCATTTGGCGCAAGCTTATCGAATGGTACGAGATTGTTTTGAAGAAAACGCACAAATCGATTTGAAGTTGGGTATTATTGGAACAAGACAGCATGATTCAAGACAATATAACTTGCCATCCACTTCTGAAGTTGTTGCTTTAATCGTTGGCGATAGTTGTGACGCTGTTGATTATAGAGATAACATTGTTACCGAGAAATCAGGTTCATTAAAGCGTATTAGTGAACTTCATCCATTATATACACCTCTACATTACCCGTTGTTGTATCTTTATGGTGAGGATGGTTTATAGGTTAATATACTTCATAAAAATGTTTCGTCTTCATCAATAGGGGCACATAAGAAGGTTACAATGCGTGAGTTTTTTGTTTATCGGATTCAAGATAGGCCAAATATGCTTTCAACCATGTTAAATGGTGGGCGCTTGTTTCAACAAATTTTAGTTGATAAATATACGATGATTGAGGCTCAAAGATTACATTTTATACGCGTTAAACAACATGAACTTAGGTGTGATACTTACCAAAGTTTACGAGGTATGCAATCTACTGGAAATACTGATCTTTCTACAACTGGTCAACGTGTTATTCTACTATCCACATTTACTGGCGGAGCAAGATAATATAATGCAAAATTATCTAGACGCTATATGTCTTTGTAGATGGTTTGGTTATCCCGATTTTTTCATAGCCATAACATGTAATCCCAATTGGCCAGAAGTTAAAAGATTTCTTAAGGATACCACCTTAAAGTCGGAGGATAGACCTGATATATTATGTTGAATTTTTAAGCTCAAGCTTGATGCAATGATTAAGTTGGTGAAGGATGAGTCTTTGTTTCGAAGGATTCAAGCAGGTACTCTTATTTAATGTTATGAGTATACAATTATAATAAATGCTCCAAAAATTTTCCAAAAATATTTAATGATGAGACAAGTGTTGATACCCAAGGTTTTCCGGTATACAAAAGAAGAGATAATGGCGAATATGTTATTAAGTCAGATATAATGATGGATAATAGAAGTGTTTTTCCATACAAGACTCTATTAAAAAAATTTCAAGCACATATTAATGTCGAGTGGTGCAATCAAGATGGATCAATAAAGTAGTTGTTTAAATACATAAATGAGGGTCCAGACAGAGCCACAATTTCGCTTGTACAAAATAACAGTGGTGATAACGTAGATCCTAATATGGGCAAAATCAAAGCATTTTATGATTGCAGATATGTCTTGGCATGCGAGGCAACATAGAGGATATTTGCATTTTATGTGCATTATAGGCTTCCGTCAGTTATGAGGCTTCCTTTCATTTACCTGGTGAAGAACAAGTAATATATGGTGCAGATATATCAAACAAAACCACTAATGCTTCTTCAATGCTTATTGGTTGGTTTGAGTGTAATAAGAAGTATGAGTCTGCAAGGCGTATCACATACTCCGAGTTTCCAAAAAAGTTTGTTTGAAAAAAAAAAGGACGTAAATGGGAACTACGGCTAATGGGTTTTGCGATCGGTAGAGTTCATGCTGTTCCACCCGCATTTGATGAGGCATACTATCTAAGAATATTATTAAATAAGGTTAAAGGTCTTGAATGTTTTGAAGACATTAGAACAGTGAATGGAGTTGCGTGTGAAACTTTTCGAGATACATGTTAAAAAAGAGGTCTTTTAGATGATAAGGAATACATATAAGCCATTGAAGAATGTAAGGCCCCGTTCCCGGTGCCCTACACTTCACGTCAGATTTACTCAATAGACACAGTTCTACAAATCAGAGTTTATTAAAAACTTTCGCGGAATATAAAAGTTCATCCAATCATTACAAAACATACAAATCTTTCCTTTAAAACATATCATAAGACACTTATTAAAACATCATTTCTTCCATCTTTAGATGCCAGCCATTCAATCCATGCCATGTGCCATCCTCATGCTAGCTCTTTAAACCTATTTACCTGCGTGCGTACTAAAAGTCAGCTATGATGAGTGAGTTCTAGTTAATTAAGCAACATACAATACCTTCACATATCATACATGTATACGTATCCGAAGATATATATTCATACTTAACCTGTTATCCTTCTTACATGCATACATATTTACTTGCATGTATCCGGAGACACATGATAATACCTTATCCTTAAATATCCATAAGAGGAACATTACACAACATTCATTACAGGAATATCTACTATAGTCCATAGAAGGAACATTATATATTATCCATAGAAGGAACAACGTGTATTATCCATAGAAGGAACACTACATATTATCTATAGAAGGAACAACTTGTGTTATCCATAGAAGGAACACTATATATATTATCCATAGAATGAACAATATTCACTATCCATACAAGGAACTCTATATATTATCCATAGAAGGAACAACGTTTATTATCCATATAAGGAACATACACTAACCATATAATATCCATCTATGGAACACTAATGGGGTCCACAGTCCTTTTCTACGCTGATACATTCCACGTCTATGTCCAAAGGAAGTTAGAGGGATGTGCCATCCTAACTTACTATGTCAGACGTAGAATGTACCCACGTAAACAAGCATACCACATCATAACATATAGACGCGCTAGGCATCCTTCACATTAATCTTCTAACGATCACATTCCCTGGCGATACGTGCAATATCCCAAGATCGTTCACGTACCGACAAACATTCATCTATATCTTCAATAACTTTCACATAAATCATATATGTCATACACCTACCACTTAAGGTAAGTGTATTAAGTAATCACATTGAGTATGCACAAAACCCCGAAAAAATAACAAGAAAATGGGGCTAGAAACTCACATGCAAGCGATTCCTTTCTGAATTTACGGTAATGCCCTTCTTGAGCTGTGCACAGCTAACTGTATATCAATTAGCAAGCATCACTTAACTACTCCTAATTATATCCTACGTTATTGACGGGTGCATCGGAGGATGACCCGTAAGTGTGTTTAAACAATAAGAAATGATATGCATTAAGTGTTAATTTCATGGAAATTGGATAACTACTATTTTGTGATTAATTGCAGGCTAAAAGGAGGTTCCAGAGTCAGTATGGTGTATAACGAAGAAACCGAAGGAAAAGGAGACTCGAAAGAAGTCAAAACATGTGGAAAATGGAATTTGTGGTTGAAGTCCACCGCGGGCCACGGTCCAAAGGAACAAAGATGGTAGAAGCCACCGTACCGTGGCCACTATTAACACCGTGGATGGGACCGTGACACACGGTGTGGACCGTGGGCCACGGTCCAGGCTGTAACTGCCGAAAAAATACTTCTTTTTATTACGTTTATGGCTGTCTTTTCATCTATCTTCCATTCTAGAACACCTTAGAGACGAATTTTGGAGTCCAAGTATAATATCTTGGAATTTTAATCATTAGCTTGGTGTTTGTGATACATATGCACACCCTAATTGATGTGATGATGAATCAAACTATGTGCGACTAGTTCTCTTTATGTTCTCTCCCGAATTGTAAGATTTCAATTGAATACTTGTGAATCGTTTATGTTATTTGGGGGATGGTGATTTGATCTTATGATTGTATTGCTATGGTGATTGTGAGTTTGACTTGTAGTTGTTAGTATAGTGTAATTCGTGTTCTTGACTATCAGTTCTTGGTGCCATAGGCAATCGGGCTTTATTGGAAGGGAATTAGGGTTAACTATACTGAACTGATTATTGAGTGAAAACCTTGCGTTTTTACAATCCAAGTACTTAGTCCTTTTTTATCAAAATCAAACGCATTTTCATGAACTATGTCTATGTAGTTCATCCCAAAAGTAAACGTTAACATTATTAACATTGGAAACCTGGAATCGGGATGGAGCATTCTTTTTATTAATTCAGTTAAAATCGTTAAATTGTTTTCAGTTATTTTCGTTAATCAAAATCAACAAATCAAATACTTGAATTTATTTTCTGCATTTAGTTTAATATAGATTAATTACAAGGCTACTTAGTAAACACATTTTCCATAAACTCTCTATGTTCGACACTCGCTTACCGCTATCTAATTAGTTGTAATCGGTTTATTTTTGAGCGAGTCTTCCACATCACGTCAAATTTTGGCGCTGTTTCCTGGGAGTAGTGCGCAATGTGTGTTAGCTTTTGTAGTTTTTGTTCGTTGTTTTCAGGTTTACGCTGGTTGTGTTAGTGTGTAGGTACTTACAGGTGTATGCATACTAGAGGCTCTAACAGGTCATCACCACTACCTATTGATCCTGAGATTGAATGAACACTTCCAAGAAACCGAGTCCTACTTAGGGAGAATAAGCTTCTTGGTTCTCCAACCACATCAAACAACACCATGGATTCACCAATTCCTTTGTCGGGTCAAACATTGCCATCTACACCTCCACCAATTTCACCTCCACCGGTTACTAGTACCATACCATTACATCAAGTGATTTGAAACCAACTCACACAACCGAACCCCTAAATGCTCAATTCACCTATTCAACTTCATCAACATTGCCACCTATTATTAACCCTTTCCCTACCTTTGATGCATCATCATCATCTCGATAAAACCAACGACAAACCTTTCAACAACCACAATCAAGTTACCAATATCAACCACCACCTTTCATGCAATATTCAAGAAAACAAGGTGATGGTTACAGGTATTGGTTTAACAATGAATTTGAGGGGTATGAAGTGGAAGGTTACTACATGGGGGTGTGGGAAGTCAAAGGGTAAATCCGGGAAGTTTTGCTTATGGTCAAGGGTAACAAACGGAATTGACAACCACCGCAAGTTGTCCAACAAGTTCAACCGCCACCGGTTATTCAACAACAACAAGCTTAACCGAAAGTGCATCCACAAGGGCAACAACAAGATCAACAATTTCAACAACAAATGCCCCAACCACAGTTTCAACAATTTGCACCTCCAAGGCCCGTTTATAGGAAAATGGGTCAACCAAGAGTACCAATGGGGGTACCAAGAAGGCATGCAAGAGAGATGGTGTGGGGGTTGAAGCCCATTTCCGACTGATATTTACTAATAATCCGTCTCCGGTGGTTATTACTCACAATCAACAAGGGAGGACTTTCGAGGTGAGAACAAATTCCCTCCAAAGTCTACCAAAGTATAAGGGTTTACCAACAGAGGAACGTTACTTTCAATTGGAGGCATATGACTCCATTTGCAACACGATTGGGGGTCAAGGTTTTTCATCGGATGAAGTTAAGTTGGTCTTATTTCAATTCTCGTTGGAAGACAAGGCAAAGAGATAGTTTTACACTTTGCCTTCAGCATCCATTTATACTTTGGCCGAAATGCAACAAAGATTGTTGGAAAAATTCTGCATGGCCCAAAAGACCAATGATGCAAGAATGAGTTTGAGAACCTTCCAACAATAATCGGGTGAGATGTTTCATGAGGCATTTGAGAGGTTTAACTTGATGATTCAAAATTTTCCCATCATGGTATTGCTTTATGGGAATTGTTGAATGCGTTTCATGAGGGTTTGAGTATGGAAGATTAACGGGATTTAAGGTCGATCACAAATGGTACATTTGGTAATTGCTATGAACAAGATGATTGGGCATATTTTGAATAAAATGGCGGTCACTTCAACGAAAAAGGCTCAAACAGGAAGAAGAGCAAGGCCGGCGATTTGATGACCACAAGTACAAGCCGTGGAAGAAGGTTGGGTACAAACCACTAATCAGGTAATTGATGTTTGTACGAATTGTAACGAGTTGGGTCATTCTTCGGAGGTATGTGCGGTAGGTCAAGTACAAGTAGAAGAGGTGAATGCACTTCAAGGGGGAGTGGTAGGAATTACAATATGAATTCCAACACTTATCACCCCGGGTTGAGAAACCATCCGAATTTTCGTTATGGAAATCCGGCTACTCTATCCAACCCGAACATTCAAGGAAATCAAGGAAATTATGTTCCTCGCCAACAATATATAACCAAGGTAATTTTTATGGCGGGAAAAATCAAGGGTTTCAAGGTCAAAGGGGTGGCGGTCAAAGTGGCTCCACGGGTTAAAGTTCATCAAGTGGAAATGAAGTTATGAACATGTTGAAGATGATGCAACAAGATATGCAACTGAGAAATCAACTTGATAAAGCTCGAATGCAAAAAGATGAAGTTCGAGACAAGGCCATCCAATCGTTGACCACTCAAATGGGTCAACTTGCAACCGAAGTGTCAGAGTTGAAGAAAAACAAAGGCCAATTACCAAGCGACGCAAGGTAAACCCTTCCAATAGCTCATCCCGTAGCATTCCTATTAACCGTGTTAGTGTGTTAAGAAGTGTAAAGAGTATAAAACTGATTTTTCACCGGGTGTGGTTTATGGGGAAGTTGAGGATATTACAGGTAATGAAAGTGATGATGAAACTGAAATTAATAAACCCACTAAACATGTCACTTTTGAAAAACCGTTACAAAATCCGGGTCAAACTTCAAATTTAAAAGATAAAAACAAGGAAGTAGAACCAAATGTGGTTCCATTTCCCTCGGCTTTAGTTAACCCGGGTAAGAATATTATCATTTCAAGAAGGGGTTCTCAAAAAGAAGAGATGGGGGAAGTTTTTAAACAAGTAAACGTAAATTTACCTTTACTTGAGGCAATTAAGAAAGTACCCATGTATGCTAAATTTTTGAAAGAATTTTGCACCCAAAAGAGGCAACAAAAAGTGCCTAAACGGGTGGATTTAACCGAGCGAGTAAGTGCGGTTTAAAAAGGATATCTTCCTCCTAAGCTTCAAAATCCGGGAGCGCCCTTAATTAATATTCAAGTTGGTGACTTTCAAATGTGTAGGGCGTTACTAGATCTTGGGGCTGGAGTAAGCATTCTTCCGGGGGGGTTTATATGACCAATATGATTTTGGTCCTTTAAAACGGGTTGAGACAACGGTTGTGTTAGTCGATTTGTCTCATAAACATCCCCGAGGGATTGTGCGGGATGTGATAGTAAAAGTTGAAGAATTTTACTATCTGGTTGACTTTTTGGTCTTAGACTACTCATCGGTTGATTCGACCCAACAACAAAATGTTATTTTGGGTCGACCGTTTTTAAACACCGCTCATGCTACTATTGATTGTCGATTGGGTACGGTTGATATGGCTTTTGGGAATAGGAAAATGAGATTAAATTTTTTCACTAACGGATCTAATTCTTTATGTGGTGATGAGTGTTTCATGTCAGATATTGTTGAAATGTGTGAACCGCATGATTATGAGGAGGATGCTTTGGAAGCATGTGTTTGTGATTTTTCTGAACAGGTACATCTTTGTGCATTGAGGATGGAAGAGAAGAATCAAGACGTGTTGGCGGTAAAAAAAGGACGACCACCATGGACTCATCAGATTGAAAGTCTACCGGCCGAGATTGATTCGGGTACAAAACCGTCCTTGGAATGCCCACCGAAATTGGAATTGAAGGATTTGCCTAGCCACTTGAAGTATGCGTTCTTGGGGGATAATGACACATTACCTGTCATTATTGCATCTAATTTGGATGAGTTTCAAGAGGATGAATTGTTGAAGGTGTTGAAGATGAACAATGCGGCGATAGGTTGGACAGTTGCCGACTTAAAAGGCATTAGTCCGTCTATAGTAATGCACAAAATCATCACCAACGAGGATGAAAAACCAACCCTAGAGACTCATAGAAGTTTATATCCAAATTTGAGAGAAGTTGTGAAGAAGGAGGTAATAAAGTAGTTGGATGTGGGAATTATCTTTCCCATCTCAGATAGTGCATGGGTAAGTCCTACAGAGATGGTACCGAAAAAAGAAGGTATACAGGTAATTAGAGATGAAAGCGGTGAACAAATCGCCACCCGACCGGTCATCGAGTGGCGAGTTTGCATTGATTATCGTAAATTAAATGCCGCTACATCTAAAGACCATTTTCCATTACCTTTTATTGACCAAATTATTGAAAAATTATCGGGTCAAAAGTATTACTTTTTTTTGGATGGGTACTCAGATTATAATCAAATTGCTATCCACCGGACGGCCAACACAAGACCACTTTCACCTGTCCGTATGGCACTTTTGCTTTTCGGCGAATGCCGTTCGGATTGTGTAATGCCCCGACCACATTTCAAGGTTATATGAGAGTATTTTCTCGGATATGGTCGGGGATTCACTTGAGGTATTTATGGATGACTTTTCCATTTTTGGTCCAACTTATGAAACTTGTCTCAATGAATTAGAAAAAGTTTTAAAAAGGTGTGTTGAGACAAATTTGGTTTTAATTTGGGAGAAAAGTCACTTCATGGTGCAAGAGGGTATCGTGTTGGGTCACGTTATTTCAGAAAGGGGAATGGAAGTGGACAAGGCAAAGGTCCGGGTAATATCGTCTTTACCTCCACCTAAAAACATTAAAGGGGCAATGTCCTATTTGGGGGCATGCAGGTTTTTATAGAATATTTATTAAAGGCTTTGGTGAAAGCTCCCATTTTACAACCACCGGATTGTTCAAAGCCGTTTGAAATCATGTGTGATGCTAGTGATACTACGATCAGAGCGGTTTTGGGTCAGCGAATTGATAAAAAGACGGTGGTAATTTATTACGCAAGTAAAACATTATCTGAAGCACAACTTAATTATACGACCACCGAAAAGGAATTTCTTGCAGTGGTGTATGCTTTGGATAAGTTTCGCTCGTATATTTAGGGGAGTAAGGTGATCGTTTATTCGGACCATAGTGCGGTTCGGTATTTGATGGAGAAGAAGGATGCAAAAGCGCGTTTAATTCGGTTGGTATTGCTTTTGTAAGAGTTTGATTTGGAGGTTCGGGATAAAAGGGGTGTGAAAATGTAGTGGTGGATCACTTATCCTGGATTCCATTGGAGGGTGTTAATAACCCGATGGAGATAAACGAACGGTCTCCCGATGAACAATTGTTAGCCGTGTCAACCGCACCGTGGTATGCCCACTTTGTGAATTATTTAGCCACAGGGTTTATTCCAAGTCATTGGGTGAAGAAAAGAAGGCAACGGTTCATGGCCCAAGTGAAACAATATATTTGGGATGAACCAGACTTGTTCAAGATTGGTTCGGATCAAGTGATAAGGAGGTGTATTCCCGATTCTGAAGTGTGGGAGGTTTTGACTCATGCTCATGCATCGGCGTGTGGAGGGCATTTTAGCGGTTTGAAAACGGGCTATCGGGTACTTCATTGTGGATTTATTGGCCCACCATTTTCAAAGATGCAAGTGAGTATGCCCGACATTGCTTAAATTGCCAAAATATAGGTAGTATCTCAAAAAGGGATGAAATGCCATTGCAACAATTTTGGTGTTAAAGATTTTTGATGTATGTGGCATTGACTTCATGGACCAGTTTCCAAACCCAAATGGATTTTTATATATTTTGGTTGTGGTCTATTATGTGTCCAAGTGGCTAGAAGCGGTAGCAACAAGAACCAATGACCATTCGGTAGTTTGCAAATTTGTTCAAGCAAACATCTTCGCTCGGTTTGGCATTCCGCGGGTTATTATTAGTGATGGTGGGTCGCATTTCAAGAATTTCAACTTTGGGAAGCTTTTAAAAAGGTACAATGTGAATCACCAAATCGCTACTCCTTATCATATGCTTTAAGTGGACAAGTTGAAGTGTCCAATCGACAAATTAATGAAATTTTGATGAAGACAGTGCGAGTCGATAGAAAGGATTGGTCATTCAAGTTAGATGATGCATTGTGGGCATATCGGACCGTCTACAAAACTCCTATTGGTACAACTCCTTATCGGTAAGTATATGTGAAGGGGTGTCATTTACCAATGGAGTTAGTACATCGCGCATTTTGGGCGATCAAGAGCGTGGATGCGGATTACAATGAAGCGGGCGAATTGAGAAAGTTGAAATTAAATAAGATTGAGGAAATTCGGGATGAAGCATATGAATGTTCTTCCGCATATAAAGTCAAACTAAAAAAGTTCCATGATGCAAAGTTGAGAAAAAAGGACTTTTGAAGTGGGTCAAAAGGTGTGGTTGTACAATTCAAATTTAAAGTTGTTTCTGGGTAAGTTAAAAAGTAAGTGGATGAGTCCATATATCATCACAATAGTGGGTCGGTTTGGTGATGTGGAGATAGAAGATGTTAAAGACCAAACGAAACTAGTGGTGAATGGTCAAAGACTTAAACCTTACTTGGAAGGAAATGACATTAATATGCTCGATGTGGATAGGGTGAGTTACTTCTTAAGCTCACCGGATGAGGAAACAAATTAAGAGGCCAAGGTATGTTTTATATTTTAGTATAGGTTAATTTAGTTTTTATTCAATTTGGTTTTAAAATCACTGTTCTCATCATGAAGTATGTTCGACTCAATTTGGGGATAACTCGGATTTTTCAAGGGGGGTAGAGTAATTTTTGGTTTTTCTAGTTGTGTTTTTATAATGTTTTAACTTATATATATATATATATATATTGAGTGAACTGTGGACCACGATGGAGGCCGTGGCCCACAGTGAAGGACCATAGGGCATGGTGGCAGGCTGTAACACCCCGTAACCGCTGCGGAAACGTAAACGGGATGCAACAGACACGTCTGATATCAACAGCATTGCTTATAAAGAAAACACCACTACATTAATTTACACCATATTACATTGTTCCGAGTTTAGTTACCGTCTAGGCGTTAACACATCAGTTTTACCAACAGTACATTAACATATTTAATACAAAACGATCATTAAGCTTCCACATAAAGCACGCATCGTCAAGCATGTAGCAATTATTCCAGTTTGTGGGTACCAAGAAAGCATGTAAAGAAAACGGGTCAACTACGAATAGTTGGTGAGTTTCACTAATTTAAATAACAGTGACAAATCATTATAATGATCATATATTAGCGATGTAATTATGCTGAGCCCACAAGTGAAATCTCTGACTATCCACATACAACCCCGTGGCATACTCCGCCCACGGACATGCCCCAAACCGCTATGCCTAACATTACATAGCAAAAATATATAACAACAAAATAGACATGTGCAACTGGCTAGGAAACATCAGCAAATCCATGCCGGACCAGTTGGGTTTGTCAGACCAATAGTACTATTCACACTCTACCGGCTTTTAGCTAAACACTCGTGTTACACGGCCTTACAATGTTAGCAACTCAGACAATTACCATCTTAGTACATTTCCGTACGATTCCCGTACAATAAAATATATATAAATACACGCAAATCCATGCGTTCAGTATGTACTTAAACATTTCAATAGTAACATGCTTTCCGCCCCGGGAAAATATTTAAAAAACAATTCAGAAAAAGGGGCTCGTGAAACTCACCTTATCGCAAGCAATCAGGTAACACAGTATGTGAGCTACTAGTCCGGATCTGTAATACGATCCCTAAGTTCGTTACTATACAATCACTATTAATATAACTTTATCCGTGTTAACCGGTACATCTGGGGACACTGTTAACCCAGTACTGTAACCGTTCCGGGGGCAATGTTAACCCAGAAACACTTCTCCGGACTCAGATCGTGATGTCATTTAGTGTTCAATAGTTAAAATTACTATTAGTTCGTTTTCCCCGTTTTGCGTGCCTAGCACTGTTATCCGTTTTTACGTTTCAAAAATGAGTTTGGTCACACACGACCTAGAAATAGTTGTTGACTGACAATTTAATTAAAGTTGTGAAATTAGAGCTCGGTTTAGACGCCCCGATCGGCCGCGGGACCCGTTTCCGTCTTTAGTGTACCGGAAACTGTTAAATCGGATAAAATTACCCAAATCATCCGAATTATTTCCGGATGATTTATTTTTACTTGTTTAACTCAATTATATGAAAATAGTTCGTTTTTAGGGTTTTTATACACCAGTCAGCTCGTTTAGGCGAACTTTACCGGTTTACGCGTTTTAAACTTTAAAGGTTTGTTTTTACCCAAATAATTATCCGTTTAATCTCGGATCTTGAAATTTTGCACAAATCACTTTTTGACAGTGGGGAATTTTATAAGAATATTTCCAGAATTAATTTTTATATTTAAAATTTATTTATCTATTTTTAAGCACCATTTAAACACTAAATATGTCATAAATACCAAACGACCTTAGAAAAATCCCAAATTTTTCCTGGATGACCCCTGCCATCCACATAGTCCCCTGTAATTTTCCAGAACCAAAATCTCTTTTTACATGCCATTTTCACTAAAACCGAGCTAGAAAATCCTAGAACTCGTTTAACCGAAAAGCCTACATAGACTTCTCCAACGGACCTAAATTTTTGTGTGTGACGTTTACATGTTATAAGAAGCTTATCTGGAATTTTCCAGAATTTTTCATGATATTTAACTATTTTTCACCATTTTTAGCCAAAACCGAGCATTAAATTCACCAAATATTCATCCTTTGTCCAAAAATTACCAAAATTTCACAGATCTCATATTTTCATGTGTAAATCATCTCTGTGAAAGTTCGTACCCTAACTCTAAACGTATCACAATCTGTCCAAAATACTCATAGACGAACATAAACCGAATATACCTTTTGTTTTCCGCCACTACAAGCTACAAACTCGTCTTTCCGCCTTATCTACCACTAAATACAGAACCTACAACCAACATACCACAATACCAAGCAAGTTACACTCACCATCAAGCCTCTTACACTATAGTTTCGGTTATTGTTTCAAAACTAAAGTTTAAACCGTAAAAATTCGTTTTTGGTTCGTTTAACTCCATTCTTGGACCAAGATCCCTTGTATAACCCGTATACATAACTTGATCATGCAAGAATCAGTTTCATCTCGGGTTTTCACCCTTTTTCACTTGAAACCTCATTTTCTTGCAAATAAACTCAAGAAAAGAAGATGAACACGTAAATAACTTGATTTTTACCTCGGTTTTCTTGCTAAAATTCTGGATTTTTAAGTGGAAATGTGGAGAGAAAGAAGGATGATGCAAATGGTTGATGTAAAAAAAATGAGAGGCAAGGGGTTATACCCCCTTGTCCGATCGGAATAGATAGGGGAGGTGGGGTGGGGCCCACCTTTCCATTCTTAGCCACTCATTCGGATTTTGGGAATCCGGATAATGTTTTGGATAATCTGGTTCAGTTCGTTTTTCTGTTAAATGTTTAATTCAGCTTAAACGAGGCTAAAACGGTCGTTTTCGGCATAAAAAATGAAATTTATATAAAACCGATTTAAAAACTTTAAAAACTTAAACCATGACATTTATTAACTTAAAACATCATATTATTAATAATTGCGCATCTTTTTCGGCTTGATCGATTGTCTCTTGCTCGGTTTGGTATTAAAGGTTTCGTTTAACGTACCGACGTACCATTAAATCGAAAATTCTTTTTCTGTGCCTTAATTCACTTATCCCGAAGCTTTAATACTTCGTAAACATCACTAAATACCATATATCTCGTCTAAAATGTAATCCTCGATTCATTCGGGCTTCAATAAACGTATTTCCAATACGATTAACTGTATAATCGAGTATAATCCGTACTGTGAATCATACATACACGTATAAACGCATTATAATTCACATATTCATTATTAAATAACACATAAATAGTATATACCGGCTAGGGTATACCTGATTTTGCCGGAATCGTTACATTCTCCCCCCGTAAAACAAAATTTCGTCCTCGAAATTTTACGCGTCGACTACTTCCTTTTGAGGAAATAGGTGGGGGTATTTCTTCCGGAATTCGTCCTTTCGTTCCCATGTATATTCTGGGCCTCGTTGCGAATTCCATCTAACTTTGACCAACGAAATCTTATTGTGTCTAAGTTGCTTGATTTTTCCGTCTACTATTTCTATGGGTTCCTCTACGAAATTGAGCTTATCACTTATTTGGACACCCTCTAAAGGTAACACCGACGTTTCATCCGCCAGACATCTTTTCAAGTTCGATACGTGAAACACGTTGTGAATTGCACTCAGTTCATCGGGTAGTTCTAATCGGTATGCTACGGGACCGATTTTTGCAGTAATATTGAATGGTCCAATATATCTCGGGGCTAACTTCCCCGCCTTTCCAAATCTGACTACACCCTTCCAAGGTGATACCTTCAAATACACTTTGTCACCTTTCTCAAACGACAACGGTTTTCTACGGGTATCGGCATAACTCTTCTGCAGATCCCGCGCGGCCTTCAGATTGTTCCTAATTTCAAGGATTTTGCTGGTTGTTTCCTGGACTAGGTCTGATCTAATAACCTGGGTGTCGCCCACTTCAGTCCAGCAGAGTGGTGATCGGCACTTCCGACCATACAATGCTTCGTAAGGCGCTGCCTTTATACTGCTATGGTAACTGTTATTATAGGAAAATTCAACGAGTGGGAGATGTTGATCCCAATTTCCCTTAAAATCCAGTACGCATGCACGAAGCAAATCCTCTAGGGTTTGGATGGTCCTCTCAGACTGACCATCGGTCTGAGGGTGGTTAGCTGTGCTTAGATCAATGCGCGTTCCCAGCGCTTCTTGCACAGCTTGCCAAAGATTGGAGGTGAAATGGCTATCCCGATCGGAGATGATTGAGATGGGTATCCTATGAAGAGACACAATTTCATTTATATAAATCTGCGCAAGTCTCTCAGTGTTATAATTATTCCTAATCGGGATAAAATGTGTCGATTTGGTTAATCGATCTACGATTACCCAAATTGCATCATGTCCTCGAAACGTCTTAGGGAGATGTGTCACAAAATCCATCGTGATCTGCTCCCACTTCCATTCGGGAATTTCCGGTTGTTGTAACGTCCCCGAGGGTGTCTGGTGCTCCGCCTTAACTCTCGCATAAGTCGTACACTTACCGACATACGTTGCTATATCCTTTTTCATACCCGGCCACCAGTAGAACTTCTTCACATCCTTGTACATATTATCCGATCCCGGATGTATGGAATATTTCGATCTATGCGCTTCGTCCATGATTAAATCACGAAGGTCATGGAGGGTCGGGATCCAAACCCGATTTTTGAAATAGAGAATTTCGTCCACGCGTTGTTCGAAATCCTTCTCATTGCCGTAAAGTCCCTCCTTTTCCAATTGTTCCTCTTTCAACGCCTCACGTTGAGCGACTTGAATCAGGTCCGAAAGGTTCGACCGGACTATCATCCCCAGTGCTCGCACTCGCAATGGCTTAACCCGATCTTTCCTACTCAAGGCATCGGCTATGACGTTAGCCTTGCCGGGGTGATAACGGATGTCACAATCATAGTCGCTTAACAACTCGACCCTTCTTCGTTGCCTCATATTCAGTTCTTTCTGATCGAATATGTACTGCAAACTTTTATGATCTGTGAAGATGGTGCACTTCGTACCGTAGAGATAATGTCTCCAGATTTTAAGTGCGAAGATAACCGCTCCCAGTTCTAAGTCACGAGTAGTGTAATTTTTCTGGTGTACTTTTAACTGTCAGGAAACAAAGGCTATAACCTTATTATTCTGCATCAACACGCATCCTAACCCTCTAAGCGATGCGTCACAATACGCGACAAAACCATCGTCTCCATCGGGGAGACTAAAAATCGGCGCTTGGCACAATTTTTACTTTAACGTTTGAAACGCCGTTTCTTGCTCTTCTCCCCATTCATACTTTCGATCCTTTTTAGTCAGGAGAGTTAAAGGTTGGGCGATGCTGGAAAAGTTCTCTATAAATCGACGATAATATCCAGCTAAGCCTAAGAATTGGCGGATTTCCTTTGGCGATTTAGGCGCTTGCCAATTCTTAATTGCTTCAACCTTACTCGGATCAACGTGTATTCCTTGAAGGTTTACGACGTGACCGAGGAATTGCACTTCTTGTGACCAGAAGTTACACTTGGAGAATTTTGCATACAACTTCTCCTGATTCAGAAGCTCTAAAATTATTCTTAAGTGTTGCTTGTGCTCTTCTTTACTTTTCGAGTAGATCAAAATATCGTCAATAAACACGATGACGAATTTGTCGAGGTAGGGTTTACAGACTCGATTCATGAGGTCCATGAACACTGCCGGCGCATTTGTTAGTCCGAAAGGCATAACTAAAAACTCGTAATGGCCGTAGCGAGTCCGGAATGCGGTTTTTGGGATATCTTCTTCCTGACTTCTAACCTGATGGTATCCCGATCTAAGATCGATTTTTGAGAAATAGCTCGCACCTTGCAGCTGGTCAAACAGATCATCAATTCGGGGAAGAGGGTACCTATTTTTGATTGTTAACTTGTTCAGCTCCCTGTAATCAATGCACATTCTAAGACTCCCGTCCTTCTTTTTCACGAATAACACAGGTGCACCCCACGGGGAATGACTAGGACGTATAAATCCTTTATCCAACAATTCTTGCAACTGATTGGATAGTTCTTGCATCTCGGACGGTGCAAGTCGGTAGGGTGCTTTAGCAACAGGGCAGCTTGAGGTATTAAATCGATTCTGAATTCGACCTGTCGGGTTGGCAGTAATCCAGGAAGTTCTTCTGGGAAAACTTGTGGAAATTCGGGTACCACCGGGATATCTTCCACCCGTTTCTCCTCAGAATCTGTGGCCGTCAAGCTCGCTAGATACGCCACGCATCCCTAGCGTAAATATTTTAACACCTTGAGGTGGGATATAAATGGTATCATTGTGCCCGACTTCTCTCCTTGCACTAACACCTCTTCGTCATCCGACACCCGGATCTTGACGATTTTCTTTTCACAGTTTATTTCTGCTTTGTTACATGCTAACCAATCCATTCCCACCATCACGTCAAAACTACATAATTCTACCGGTAATAAGTCAATCAGGAAGGATTGATCGTTCAGAATAAAAGGGCAATTCCGAACTATCTGATTAACTATATTGGTTTTACCGTTAGCGACTTCTACTGTATAAGGTTCTATGGTTTCACTAATCGGAAGGTTTGCTATCGATAGGAACTTAGCGGAGACAAAACTTCTATCGGCGCCCGTATCAAATAATACAGAAGCGTAATGATCAGAGACGAGGAATGTACCTGTCACTACGCTGGGGTCCTGGCGTGCTTCGTTCGCCCCCATCACAAATGCTCGGCCTCTAGCCGGATTGGGCGACGATGCCTGACCCACGGTTTGCCTCCCATTTCCTCCCTGGTTCAGTTTCGGACAGTATCTCTTGAAATGATCTGTGCTGCCGCATTCAAAGCAAGCACGGCTGGTGGTCATCATTTGGTTTCCTTGTGGGTTTTGTTGTCGGGCTGGTTGGGTCCTATGTGGCTGCACATGGATAAGTTGCGGTTGTCGGTTCAGATTGTTTAGGTTTGTCCTACAACTCGGTGCGTAGTGCCCATTCCTGCCACACCGGTGGCACACTACCCCCTTGCACTCGCCACCATGCTGGTAACCGCATTTCCCACACTTAGGGAACGTCCCTTTCTGCGATTCCTGCCTTCCGCCTGAACTAGTCATGGCGTAGTTCTGGGCAGCGGGCCTAGCACGTTTATTTTGCTGCTTCTCCTGGATCCTATTGTCATACGTACCTCGCTTTCCCCATCGGACTCTCCTGCCACCTTCAGTGACCCACTCCTCACGAAATCGTATGTGACGATACCAGCTTGCGTCACCGCACCCTCAAACGTCTTGTGTCCCCCAGAGTTGACTATACTCCTTACTACTGGAGTTAGTCCCCATATATAACGCTCAACCCTCTTTGACTCTGGGTGACCAACCATGGCACCAATCGCGACAACTCATTAAATCGGTACGTATAACCCAAGTGGTCTGCCCCCTGCATCTCCAGGTTCCACAATTCGTTTTCTAACTTCTGCAGTTCGTTTTTCGGGCAGAAATATTCCAGTACAAGGGCCTTGAGCTCTGCCCAGGTCATGCGGTTTGTCGCTGCCTGACCGCGAGTTTGCACTATTGTGTTCCACCATATCAGGGCATGGTCCGTGAACGTGCAGGTAGCATACATAACAACGTAATCCTCAGGGCAGTTGCTGATGTTCACAACAGACTCTATTTTCTCAATCCACTTAACCAACCCATTTGGTCCCTCAGACCCGCTAAATTCTAGGGGCTTGCACAACATAAAATCTTTGATTGAACATCCCTTTGTTGCAGGAGTCGGTTCAGTGCGGTTCGTTTCTACACTAGGTATAGGGCCATTACTGTCTGTAACGACCACCCTAGGCGGTGCGTCATTACTCGGAATCGGGTTACCGTTCGGTGGAGGGTTAACATTTTGTTCCCCATCATTATTGGTGGTCGTTTGATTGCTCGCAGGGTCTGGATTGGTCGTATTGTTAATACTGGCGGCGATGCGCGATACTATATCCGGTATCGCCGCCCCTAACTGTCGAGCAATCAGACGATCCACATCCACTTCTGTCATTCGAGCTGACCGTTTTGGTGCCATTCTACACAACATTAAGAAAGATACATATAATTAATACAAATTCCAATCTCGAAACACAACACACATTCCATTCATTAATAAACATTAGTACATAAACATCATCCCATAGATTAAGTTTTCATACATCGGTCCTACATCGGCATCATTTCGACATAACCCGCTATGGGTCAGTGCTTGAATGATACACCAAAAGTATCTACAATGATATCCCCAAAAGAGACCCCCTATGGGCTAGTGGCTGTACTATAACTACCCAAGATTCACTCTATGTTAGCATCGCCACTAACTGCTTACACAGAGTATCAAAAAGCGGACCCTGACTACTACCACCCTAACATAACTAAGCATGGTGGTATACCAACCACACCAACACTGCCACCATCACCACCAGCACCGCCAGCAAACCCCGGATCCGTGTCTCCATCCGGTCAATCATCCACTGGGAGTATGCGCCCTCCCTCCTCAGCTGGGCAATCGCATACTGGCTGTCCAGTACGCAGTCCGCCAAGTGCCTCCTCCTCTGGATCCCCACCGTCAAGGCGATGGTGTGCTCAACCACCTGCTCGGTGAGCACTCGGAGCCATGCAGCCTCGGAGGAGGGACGCTCATCCCTCTCCAGCCTAGGGGTACCCCACACGGGTGGAGGCACAGGCTCGGGTTGGGGGCGGGAGGACTCGCCCCTGTGGAAGGTAGGTCTGGGTGGGGTAGAGGTAGGCGGGACATAGGGGACACTGATCTGCGCCGTGAGGCGGGATCTGGGTCTGGGAGGGGTAGGGGTGACCTGTGGTGCGGGTGGGGTGGGGGATCTGGCAACTCCTAGTCGGGGAGGACAAGCTAGTACTCCTACGGCTAGTCTCACTAGGCTCAGTGCTGGATGCTAGGCGTAAGCTCCTAGAGTTCCCGGAACTGCCTCCTCCGGGTCCTCCTCCACTGACAGACTTCGTGATCTCGACATCTTTACCTGTCGTTTTCGGTCGTTTTTGGCTAAAACGGTCGTTTTCGGCTTAAAAAATGAAATTTATATAAAACCGATTTAAAAACTTTAAAAACTTAAACCATGAAATTTATTAACTTAAAACATCATATTATTAATAATTGCGCATCTTTTTCGGCTTGATCGATTGTCTCTTGCTCGGTTTGGTATTAAAGGTTTCGTTTAACGTACCGACGTACCATTAAATCGAAAATTCTTTTTCTGTGCCTTAATTCACTTATCCCGAAGCTTTAATACTTCGTAAACATCACTAAATACCATATATCTCGTCTAAAATGTAATCCTCGATTCATTCGGGCTTCAATAACCGTTAATCGGTTAATCGTATTTCCAATACGATTAACTGTATAATCGAGTATAATCCGTACTGTGAATCATACATACACGTATAAACGCATTATAATTCACATATTCATTATTAAATAACACATAAATAGTATATACCGGCTAGGGTATACCTGATTTTGCCGGAATCGTTACACAGGCTCTTCCACGGTATGGTGAAGTCTGCCCAAATTGACACAAAACACCATGACCCACGGTGTGAACCATGGCCATGGTCCGCCAGAAACACACGAGCATAAAATGATAAACCGTGGACCACGGTGTAGACCGTGGCCCACAGTGCGACGCTGATGGTTAGATTTGGGTCCGGTTTTGGTTAAACATACAAGAAAAAAATTTATTTTTAAACCCATCTACACCATAGAATTCATCTACCTTCATTATTAACTTTCAATTTCACCTACTCACCACCATTTTCTTCCCAATTACTCTCTACAAACCCTAACTCTCAACATCCTAACTTCTTCATATCACCATCAATTTCAAAGAATTTTGACCCTAATTCCACTTATTGTTAAGTGTTAATCCGTTTGTTGAGCAAAGGGGGTAACAAATTTCTTAGGAAATTTTGGGGGTTTTTATTGTGTGAAGAAATATTATCATCCAATTCAACTCTTAAGGTATGTTCTTTGTTAATTTTCTTGTACATATTGAAAAAAAGTGTTAAGGTAGAATTGATTTGAACTATATACCCACTTGCTTGTTTGAGTAATTAGTATAATGGTTGTACATTGTGGTTGTGGATAATGGATAAGTGTTACAAACATATGGTTGTTATATTAATAAGTTGGAAATCATGTGTTGAATCAATTCTTGAAATTTTTGGTAAATTGATTAATGAGTGATTATCCACAATCATAGTAACAAGAAAGTGTGGGGAGGTATATGTTGACTTAACTTGGTTTGTTTGGGTTGATTGTTGTATGTAGATGGGAAGAACCTCGGATAAAGGAAAAGGGAAGGCATCAACCTCTAGTGGCTGAGCAACTCAAACAAAAAGACAGAGACTGCACGAAGAACAAGCGCGAGTGTAGATGCCAACTAAAAAACCTACATGGAGAGGTGGGGTGTTGTCAATGAACGTGTTGGAATGGCAAGCAAAATTGTTCACTGATAAAATGGACACTTTGCAACATTGGATCGAGGGGTATATGTGTGAAAAAGATGTAACGCATCCCGGTTTTAAGGCATTCGGGTTAATTGAAAAATTTAAAGGCTTAGGTTGGGAAGCAGCTCTTAAGTGTTACGATGGAGAGAGTAATACTTTATATGATAGGTAGATTGAGGAGTGGGTGTCAACGCTGAGATGTCCAACATAAATGAAGGGGTCCGACAAGAAATTGATTGGAACGGTGGGTGGACATGAAGTTGTGATGTCGTTTGACACGTTTAATCAGACCGCTCTATTTGACAGCAAACCAAGCAACTCGTATGTGTACCCGTCGGTCAAAGATTTGTTTGAAAGTTCCGACAAGCATCCCCAATGGCACAACATGTTAGAAAAATGTTCTTAAAGGGGGTCGAGGTTTTAGTAATCAGATTAGGAGAAAGGACCTGAAGATTGAGGCAAAGTTTCTGATTTCGATTTGTTTATACAATGTGGTGCCCCGTCGGGGGGATATTTCGATTGTGAGAAACAGTGATATTCCCGTTTTATACTCGTTAATGTGCGGGAAACCCTTCATTTCTTTCCGCTATTTAGTAATGTACAACATCTAGATCACTCATGAAAGCAACAAGCGGAAGTTAATACCGCATTGTCGACTGATCACAACATTATTAAAGAATCATGGTGTGATTAATGAGAATTCGGTGGGAATGACCAAAGTATTCATGGAGTTCAAGTTGAAGGATCTACCGGGGGGGACATATACACGAGCTGATAGAAATCATCAGCTTGTGAGTGATAATGTGAGATGGAGGGTGTTAAGATAAGATGTAGAGGCAGAAGTGGATGAACAAGTGGAAGAAGTGGAGGAAATGGGTGAGCCGGATTTCATGGATGTACGTGGTGGTAGTGGTTCCCAACACGGGGGTTGGGATTATTCTTCTGGTTATGATTCATATGGTAATAATTGGGCCCATGTGGGGTCGATGAACAAGGTGGCAGAAAGGCATAGGTCTTCAACATATGAAACATGGTCGGAAGAATCGCGTGCCTTATTTGACCATCAGACATTTATAGGGGCCTATGCTGAGTGGGCCAAAAAGGAGAGACACGAGAGATTGGAGATGTGGAACCGTGCCCAAGCATACGGGTGGGAACACGAGATGAACATGCGATACATGGATGATTGGAACAGACGCATGCATGAATGATCAAAGGCATGCGGGCGAACAAGTTGTGCCGGATCCACCAGTTGTGAATTACACGACTCTACCACCGTATGACGATTCTATACGCTATGTTGAACCACCTCTTCTTCATTTAATGTGGGTTAAACTAATGCAATCAATGGCACCACCACCACCACCACAAGGAGAATGTAGTAGCGGTGGCGATGGGGCATTTAATTTTGGGAAATTTTCAGACTTTATGACGTCCATCTTCGGGCTGGCTCAATCGCCTTACTTCTGAGTGAGTCTCGTATTACCAGGTGAACATTGTTTTGTATATTTTTGTATAGTTATCATTTGTGTTTTATTTTTGGGTGGATGGGTGGAGGACGGAATACTTATGAGTAAGTATTATGGGTTGTGTTGGAAAGAAGGGTGTTTTTAAGTGATAGTTTGTTGTTTTCTTTTTCTCAAAACCGTACATTGGGGACAATGTAACCCAAGTGTGGGGATGAGGGAATTTTTTCATTTTGTTTAGTTTAATAAAAATAAATAAATAAATAATAAAACATAAAAAAATAAGAAAAATTTTAATTGTTTTTAAAGAAACCGGAAAGTGGTAAGATGGCGGGGTAAGGTTTTGCTCCCTTTTCATGGTCACAATTACCTAAATAGCATGTTACTTAGTTGTTTTTAAAAAGATATTATGTAGTTTTCTAATCAAGGTTAGCATGCTTTCGGTGCAATAACTTGCATAACATGTTCGTTTACACTTGACAATTGAGAAATTTATGATTGATGAGATGGTTGATATTCTCCGATAGAACTTATGCAATTAATGGATTTTGAGATCTTAGCTTGGCTTGAGTGCAAAAGTGATAGAGACAATTAGGTTGAGCCTCGCCTGGATGAGTGCGAGTGTGGGTTCTGGGGTTGGGCCTCATACACCACATATATGAGCGTGGATAATGAGAGGGGCGGGGGGTTGGTTCCTTTAGAAAACATTGTTGGACCTATTCTTTCATTCAATCAACCCCGGTGTTATATTTCCAGACGATCCGACTTAATAGGTTTCTTTGTAATTGTTTTAGTATTTATCAATAGGATGTATTAAACATTATGTTTATTATGCTTAAAAAATGTGTTAGAGAGGTAATGTTCAAGTATGCAATGTTCAAGTATTACATAGTGAAAAAAAAAAAAAGAGAAGTTAGTGATGTATATAGTTGGTTATTTCATTATTTACTTTGTTGTTTTGTAATAAGTAGGATTGGATCGTTTGAGCTACTTTAAATATTTCCTTCCATACCCTTACACCTGGCCCCATTATAACCCGTTTTAAGCCCTCTTGATTTGCATTTATATCAAAGCATTTACATAGGTGGATATTTGATGATTGTACAAGCGTATGCGAGGAAAATTGATTATTTGTGAAAATGTATGTATAATCACCAAGAAGTGGGTTAATGTGTAAATGTCTGTTATGTATGGGTAAAAACGGAAAACATATTATGTTTGGTTAGAACTCTATGGTTTAAATAGAACATCAAGTATACTAGTGCAAACATCAAGTATGACTTGGGATCTTAACTGAACCAGAATTGTTGGTAAGATTGGTGGTTATAAGTTGAAAATAAAAAATAAAAAAAATTGTGTTGAGGTGTTGCTTGGGGGCAAGCAACGGTTAAGTGTGGGGATGTGACAGGGTGCATCGGAGAATGACCCGTAAGTGTGTTTAAACAATAAGAAATGATATGCATTAAGTGTTAATTTCATGGAAATTGGATAACTACTATTTTGTGGTTAATTGCAGGCTAAAAGGAGGTTCCGGAGTTAGTATGGTGTATAACGAAGAAACCGAAGGAACCGGAGACTCGAAAGAAGTCAAAACATGTGGAAAGTGGAATTTGTGGTTGAAGTCCATCGTAGCCCACAATCCACACCGTGGGCCACGGTCCAAAGGAACTAAGATGGTAGAAGCCACCGTACCGTGGCCACTATTAACACCGTGGATATGACCGTGACCCACTTTGTGGGCCGTGGGCCACAGTCCGGGCTGTAACTTCCAAAAAATACTTTTTTTTATTATGTTTTTTGCTGTCTTTTCATCTATCTTCCATTCTAGAACACCTTAGAGACGAATTTTAGAGTCCAAGAACAATATTTTGGGATTGTAATCATTAGCTTGGTGTTTGTGATTAATATGCACACCCTAATTGATGTGATGATGAATCAAACTATGTGTGGCAAGTTCTCTTTATGTTCTCTCCCGAATTGTAAGGTTTCAATTGAATACTTGTGAATCGTTTATGTTATTTATGGGATAGTGATTTGATCTTATGATTGTATTGCTATGGTGATTTTGAGTTTGACATGTAGTTGTTAGTATAGTGTAATTCGTGTTTTTGACTATTAGTTGTTGGTGCCATAGGCGATCGGGATTTATTGGAACGGAATTAGGTTTAACTATACTAAACTGATTATCGAGTGACAACCTTGTGTTTTTACAATCCAAGTACTTACTCCTCTTTTATCACAATCAAATGCATTTTCATGAACTATGTCTATGTAGTTCATCCCAAAAGTAAACGTTAACATTATTAACATTGGAAACCTGTAAACGTTAACATTATTTTCTGCATTTAGTTTAATAGAGATTTCTTACAAGGCTACTTAGTAACACATTTCCATAGACTCTCGGTCTCCGACACCCGCTTACCTAGGTATAGGGCCATTACTGTCTGTAACGACCACCCTAGGCGGTGCGTTATTACTCGGAATCGGGTTACCGTTCGGTGGAGGGTTAACATTTTGTTCCCCATCATTATTGGTGGTCGTTTGATTGCTCGCAGGGTCTGGATTGGTCGTATTGTTAATACTGGCGGCGATGCACGATACTATATCCGGTATCGCCGCCCCTAACTGTCGAGCAATCAGACGATCCACATCCACTTCTGTCATTCGAGCTGACCGTTTTGGTGCCATTCTACACAACATTAAGAAAGATACATATAATTAATACAAATTCCAATCTCGAAACACAACACACATTCCATTCATTAATAAACATTAGTACATATTACATAAACATCATCCCATAGATTAAGTTTTCATACATCGGTCCTACATCGGCATCATTTCGACATAACCCGCTATAGGTCAGTCACCAAAAGTATCTACAATGATATCCCCAAAAGAGACCCCCTATGGGCTAGTGGCTGTACTATAACTACCCAAGATTCACTCTATGTTAGCATCGCCACTAACTGCTTACACAGAGTATCAAAAAGCGGACCCTGACTACTACCACCCTAACATAACTAAGCATGGTGGTATACCAACCACACCAACACTGCCACCATCACCACTAGCACCGCCAGCAAACCCCGGATCCGTGTCTCCATCCGGTCAATCATCCACTGGGAGTATGCGCCCTCCCTCCTCAGCTGGGCAATCGCATACTGGCTGTCCAGTACGCAGTCCGCCAAGTGCCTCCTCCTCTGGATCCCCACCGTCAAGGCGATGGTGTGCTCAACCACCTGCTCGGTGAGCACTCGGAGCCATGCAGCCTCGGAGGAGGGACGCTCATCCCTCTCCAGCCTAGGGGTACCCCACACGGGTGGAGGCACAGGCTCGGGCTGGGGGCGGGAGGACTCGCCCCTGTGGAAGGTAGGTCTGGGTGGGGTAGAGGTAGGCGGGACATAGGGGACACTGATCTGCCCCGTGAGGCGGGATCCGGGTCTGGGAGGGGTAGGGGTGACCTGTGGTGCGGGTGGGGTGGGGGATCTGGCAACTCCTAGTCGGGGAGGACATGCTAGTACTCCTACGGCTAGTCTCACTAGGCCCAGTGCCGGATGCTAGGCGTAAGCTCCTAGAGTTCCCGGAACTGGCCTCCTCCGGGTCCTCCTCCACTGACAGACTTCGTGATCTCGACATCCTTACCTGTCGTTTTCGGTCGTTTTTGGCTAAAACGGTCGTTTTCGGCTTAAAAAATGAAATTTATATAAAACCGATTTAAAAACTTTAAAAACTTAAACCATGACATTTATTAACATAAAACATCATATTATTAATAATTGCGCATCTTTTTCGGCTTGATCGATTGTCTCTTGCTCGGTTTTGGTATTAAAGGTTCGTTTAACGTACCGACGTACCATTAAATCGAAAATTCTTTTTCTGTGCCTTAATTCACTTATCCCGAAGCTTTAATACTTCATAAACATCACTAAATACCATATATCTCGTCTAAAATGTAATCCTCGATTCATTCGGGCTTCAATAACCGTTAATCGGTTAATCGTATTTCCAATACGATTAACTGTATAATCGAGTATAATCCGTACTGTGAATCATACATACACGTATAAACGCATTATAATTCACATATTCATTATTAAATAACACATAAATAGTATATACCGGCTAGGGTATACCTGATTTTGCCGGAATCGTTACACAGGCTCTTCCACGGTATGGTGAAGTCTGCCCAAATTGACACAAAACACCATGACCCACGGTGTGAACCATGGCCATGGTCCGCCAGAAACACACGAGCATAAAATGATAAACCGTGGACCACGGTGTAGACCGTGGCCCACAGTGCGACGCTGATGGTTAGATTTGGGTCCGGTTTTGGTTAAACATACAAGAAAAAAATTTATTTTTAAACCCATCTACACCATAGAATTCATCTACCTTCATTATTAACTTTCAATTTCACCTACTCACCACCATTTTCTTCCCAATTACTCTCTACAAACCCTAACTCTCAACATCCTAACTTCTTCATATCACCATCAATTTCAAAGAATTTTGACCCTAATTCCACTTATTGTTAAGTGTTAATCCGTTTGTTGAGCAAAGGGGGTAACAAATTTCTTAGGAAATTTTGGGGGTTTTTATTGTGTGAAGAAATATTATCATCCAATTCAACTCTTAAGGTATGTTCTTTGTTAATTTTCTTGTACATATTGAAAAAAAGTGTTAAGGTAGAATTGATTTGAACTATATACCCACTTGCTTGTTTGAGTAATTAGTATAATGGTTGTACATTGTGGTTGTGGATAATGGATAAGTGTTACAAACATATGGTTGTTATATTAATAAGTTGGGAATCATGTGTTGAATCAATTCTTGAAATTTTTGGTAAATTGATTAACGAGTGATTATCCACAATCATAGTAACAAGAAAGTGTGGGGAGGTATATGTTGACTTAACTTGGTTTGTTTGGGTTGATTGTTGTATGTAGACGGGAAGAACCTCGGATAAAGGAAAAGGGAAGGCATCAACCTCTAGTGGCTGAGCAACTCAAACAAAAAGACAGAGACTGCACGAAGAACAAGCGCGAGTGTAGATGCCAACTAAAAAACCTACATGGAGAGGTGGGGTGTTGTCAATGAACGTGTTGGAATGGCAAGCAAAATTGTTCACCGATAAAATGGACACTTTGCAACATTGGATCGAGGGGTATATGTGTGAAAAAGATGTAACGGATCCCGGTTTTAAGGCATTCGGGTTAATTGAAAAATTTAAAGGCTTAGGTTGGGAAGCAGCTCTTAAGTGTTACGATGGAGAGAGTAATACTTTATATGATAGGTAGATTGAGGAGTGGGTGTCAACGCTGAGATGTCCAACATAAATGAAGGGGTCCGACAAGAAATTGATTGGAACGGTGGGTGGACATGAAGTTGTGATGTCGTTTGACACGTTTAATCAGACCGCTCTATTTGACAGCAAACCAAGCAACTCGTATGTGTACCCGTCGGTCAAAGATTTGTTTGAAAGTTCCGACAAGCATCCCCAATGGCACAACATGTTAGAAAAATGTTCTTAAAGGGGGTCGAGGTTTTAGTAATCAGATTAGGAGAAAGGACCTGAAGATTGAGGCAAAGTTTCTGATTTCGATTTGTTTATACAATGTGGTGCCCCGTCGGGGGGATATTTCGATTGTGAGAAACAGTGATATTCCCGTTTTATACTCGTTAATGTGCGGGAAACCCCTCATTTCTTTCCGCTATTTAGTAATGTACAACATCTAGATCACTCATGAAAGCAACAAGCGGAAGTTAATACCGCATTGTCGACTGATCACAACATTATTAAAGAATCATGGTGTGATTAATGAGAATTCGGTGGGAATGACCAAAGTATTCATGGAGTTCAAGTTGAAGGATCTACCGGGGGGGACATATACACGAGCTGATAGAAATCATCAGCTTGTGAGTGATAATGTGAGATGGAGGGTGTTAAGATAAGATGTAGAGGCAGAAGTGGATGAACAAGTGGAAGAAGTGGAGGAAATGGGTGAGCCGGATTTCATGGATGTACGTGGTGGTAGTGGTTCCCAACACGGGGGTTGGGATTATTCTTCTGGTTATGATTCATATGGTAATAATTGGGCCCATGTGGGGTCGATGAACAAGGTGGCAGAAAGGCATAGGTCTTCAACATATGAAACATGGTCGGAAGAATCGCGTGCCTTATTTGACCATCAGACATTTATAGGGGCCTATGCTGAGTGGGCCAAAAAGGAGAGACACGAGAGATTGGAGATGTGGAACCGTGCCCAAGCATACGGGTGGGAACACGAGATGAACATGCGATACATGGATGATTGGAACAGACGCATGCATGAATGATCAAAGGCATGCGGGCGAACAAGTTGTGCCGGATCCACCAGTTGTGAATTACACGACTCTACCACCGTATGACGATTCTATACGCTATGTTGAACCACCTCTTCTTCATTTAATGTGGGTTAAACTAATGCAATCAATGGCACCACCACCACCACCACAAGGAGAATGTAGTAGCGGTGGCGATGGGGCATTTAATTTTGGGAAATTTTCAGACTTTATGACGTCCATCTTCGGGCTGGCTCAATCGCCTTACTTCTGAGTGAGTCTCGTATTACCAGGTGAACATTGTTTTGTATATTTTTGTATAGTTATCATTTGTGTTTTATTTTTGGGTGGATGGGTGGAGGACGGAATACTTATGAGTAAGTATTATGGGTTGTGTTGGAAAGAAGGGTGTTTTTAAGTGATAGTTTGTTGTTTTCTTTTTCTCAAAACCGTACATTGGGGACAATGTAACCCAAGTGTGGGGATGAGGGAATTTTTTCATTTTGTTTAGTTTAATAAAAATAAATAAATAAATAATAAAACATAAAAAAATAAGAAAAATTTTAATTGTTTTTAAAGAAACCGGAAAGTGGTAAGATGGCGGGGTAAGGTTTTGCTCCCTTTTCATGGTCACAATTACCTAAATAGCATGTTACTTAGTTGTTTTTAAAAAGATATTATGTAGTTTTCTAATCAAGGTTAGCATGCTTTCGGTGCAATAACTTGCATAACATGTTCGTTTACACTTGACAATTGAGAAATTTATGATTGATGAGATGGTTGATATTCTCCGATAGAACTTATGCAATTAATGGATTTTGAGATCTTAGCTTGGCTTGAGTGCAAAAGTGATAGAGACAATTAGGTTGAGCCTCGCCTGGATGAGTGCGAGTGTGGGTTCTGGGGTTGGGCCTCATACACCACATATATGAGCGTGGATAATGAGAGGGGCGGGGGGTTGGTTCCTTTAGAAAACATTGTT
Source organism: Bidens hawaiensis (assembly GCF_021521415.1). Lineage (NCBI taxonomy): Eukaryota > Viridiplantae > Streptophyta > Magnoliopsida > Asterales > Asteraceae > Bidens > Bidens hawaiensis. The sequence goes on along the minus strand of NW_027496235.1, from coordinate 79,489 downwards.
GGACCTATTCTTTCATTCAATCAACCCCGGTGTTATATTTCCAGACGATCCGACTTAATAGGTTTCTTTGTAATTGTTTTAGTATTTATCAATAGGATGTATTAAACATTATGTTTATTATGCTTAAAAAATGTGTTAGAGAGGTAATGTTCAAGTATGCAATGTTCAAGTATTACATAGTGAAAAAAAAAAAAAGAGAAGTTAGTGATGTATATAGTTGGTTATTTCATTATTTACTTTGTTGTTTTGTAATAAGTAGGATTGGATCGTTTGAGCTACTTTAAATATTTCCTTCCATACCCTTACACCTGGCCCCATTATAACCCGTTTTAAGCCCTCTTGATTTGCATTTATATCAAAGCATTTACATAGGTGGATATTTGATGATTGTACAAGCGTATGCGAGGAAAATTGATTATTTGTGAAAATGTATGTATAATCACCAAGAAGTGGGTTAATGTGTAAATGTCTGTTATGTATGGGTAAAAACGGAAAACATATTATGTTTGGTTAGAACTCTATGGTTTAAATAGAACATCAAGTATACTAGTGCAAACATCAAGTATGACTTGGGATCTTAACTGAACCAGAATTGTTGGTAAGATTGGTGGTTATAAGTTGAAAATAAAAAATAAAAAAAATTGTGTTGAGGTGTTGCTTGGGGGCAAGCAACGGTTAAGTGTGGGGATGTGACAGGGTGCATCGGAGAATGACCCGTAAGTGTGTTTAAACAATAAGAAATGATATGCATTAAGTGTTAATTTCATGGAAATTGGATAACTACTATTTTGTGGTTAATTGCAGGCTAAAAGGAGGTTCCGGAGTTAGTATGGTGTATAACGAAGAAACCGAAGGAACCGGAGACTCGAAAGAAGTCAAAACATGTGGAAAGTGGAATTTGTGGTTGAAGTCCATCGTAGCCCACAATCCACACCGTGGGCCACGGTCCAAAGGAACTAAGATGGTAGAAGCCACCGTACCGTGGCCACTATTAACACCGTGGATATGACCGTGACCCACTTTGTGGGCCGTGGGCCACAGTCCGGGCTGTAACTTCCAAAAAATACTTTTTTTAATTATGTTTTTTGTTGTCTTTTCATCTATCTTCCATTCTAGAACACCTTAGAGACGAATTTTAGAGTCCAAGAACAATATTTTGGGATTGTAATCATTAGCTTGGTGTTTGTGATTAATATGCACACCCTAATTGATGTGATGATGAATCAAACTATGTGTGGCAAGTTCTCTTTATGTTCTCTCCCGAATTGTAAGGTTTCAATTGAATACTTGTGAATCGTTTATGTTATTTATGGGATAGTGATTTGATCTTATGATTGTATTGCTATGGTGATTTTGAGTTTGACTTGTAGTTGTTAGTATAGTGTAATTCGTGTTTTTGACTATTAGTTGTTGGTGCCATAGGCGATCGGGATTTATTGGAACGGAGTTAGGTTTAACTATACTAAACTGATTATCGAGTGACAACCTTGTGTTTTTACAATCCAAGTACTTACTCCTCTTTTATCACAATCAAACGCATTTTCATGAACTATGTCTATGTAGTTCATCCCAAAAGTAAACGTTAACATTATTAACATTGGAAACCTGTAAACATTAACATTATTTTCTGCATTTAGTTTAATAGAGATTACTTACAAGGCTACTTTGTAACACATTTCCGACACCCGCTTACCGCTATCTAATTAGTTGTAATCGGTTTATTTTTGAGTGACTCTTTGACATCACGTCATTTATCGCAAACCCTAGCTATGGGGGTCCGGGGGAAGCGCCCCTAGTAGCGGGGTTCTAGGGGCGGCAGCCCGTTGCGGGGTTTAAGGGGCAAATCCCCTGGCTGGGGTTAATCAAATGAAATCTTCATTTTAAACGTTACCTTTCATTATTAATTGTTTACTTATCTTTAGCTCATAAATCGTATAAGTCTATGTATATCGTTTATGTAGGTATACGGTGTCTATCTTTCATTTATTCGAAAAAATCATTAACCTGGCGTATAAGTCTATTATTGGCGTATAATTCACTATGGGCGTATAAGTTCCTTAGCGTGTAAGTCTTTGATGGCGCACCAACGTATAAGTTACACCGATACGTCACATACATACACACTATCATACATATACGGGAACATACATACATATACGTTTACACGTCACATGTATACATATGTGTTGCATACATATGCGGCTATGTACTTATGCGCTATGTCTACTTATACGCTCCATACATACACGCTGCCATACTTATACGTCCGATACTGTCTTACACGCCGCCCACACTTACACGATGCACTTATACGGCTGACACACTTATGCGCTGCTCAGACGTATGCGGCGTATATACTTATACGGCGCATAAGTCTTGTTCAGCTCTTTAAGGTTTTCGTCGATTCTGGCGCCGTCAGCTGCCGTTAACCACCATGGTTGATAGGAGTTTGATCGTTTATGGCCTAGGTAGCTTCGGTGTGTTCAGATCTGAGCTAAGGTGGTCATTAAGCTCGTTTTTGGTTGATTAAACACCCGAATAAAGCTAGATCTAGATCCAAACGGCTCGTACGGCATCACGAGGCTGCGGTGTCAGGTTCTACTATGTTGGTACAACTGAGATAAATGAGTTCTTACCTTCGGTTGGTCTCGGATCGTTGAAAGGATTAGTATAGAGAGTGTTTGGCTTAAGTATGTGTTTTGAAGGTCTAGGCTATGGTGTATAGATGGATGGAAATACAAAGGATTAGGGTTTAAGGGGCATTTATACTCCTTAAGCTCATGGACCTCAGGCCCATCTTTCCTTTTTAGTCCATATTTAATTTCTATTTATTAAAGCCCACCATATTTTTATCTTATATTATTTTATTACATCTCTACTAACTCGAATTAATTCTCCAACGCAATTATTATATATAATTGTTATTCTAAAAGTTACAAAGAAGCAAGTCATACTTCTACGGGATACTATCTAAGGAATTAATTTTCTAAAATGTTGATTACTTATATTTTATCCAGACCTCATTTTGTTTGGGAAAGCACATAGAAAAACTAGAGTAAGTAATCCGTGCGTAGGTTGTGTCTATCCTAAACTGATCACAAGCTCAATAAATACAAAATATAAGCTAACAATAAGTCCTCTAATCATGCCACTTCTCCATGATCTGTTGAAGCTCTTTGACCACGTGCGAAACTTCATGAACTTGCGGATAAATAGGTGGACTAATTCTCTCAACCGTTAGACCTGTTAATCACAACACCATTTAAATAAAGCAATCGTTAGTAAACAATTAATACTGAGGATCCTTGATCCTACGCAACCTGGGACATATCCTAAGGATATTTGATCCAAAAGTTACATAAGGATAATGTATCCTCAGCATAAAAATCCATGCCCTAACAGTCACAAGGTCGGTTCCATCTCTTTATGTTAATAAGATCTTCCAAGTGCAGAAATTTCTATTCATTGTCATATGAGATTACACCAAGTATCATCCCCTCAGAATTTCTCATCTAGAAATTTCCTTTCCTGTCATCATGTTTGAAATTCTTTCATTCTTTTGAACTTGTGTTTTTGGTACAACCATCACCGTTGTCATATTGATTCATTCTCTCATAGTGGGACAGGGCATGCTAAATGCTGCTTCAACTCTAGGTCTTTCTTCAATACTGGGCCTTCTTGCAATTTTAGTTTGCACAAAAGAGTAGGATGCAAATCTAATTTCCAATAAACTCCTTGCCCTCCTCTTCTTCTCAGCCTCTACATCATTCAATTTTCTCATTTTATTCAACAAGGTGTAGGCACCTTAGAAGTTGGCTGTGTTCTAAAAGATGATTCTAGTTTGCTTGGAATATATCCTGACCCTTTCCTTGCCATGTCTAATGCCTCTTTATGATACTTTTCTTCGAATGCCTCTTTATGCCGCTTTGATTGAGAATCCTTCTTTGGTGACACCCTCCTTTTTGTTTCTTTATTAGATTTAGCGGTTACTTTTTCTTCTTCAAGGATTCTTCCTTTGATCATTTTGAATTTGGCCATGATTTCGTGTTTTGTCATGGAGTTCACAATGTCAAAAGGAACCACATTGTCTACAAGATATCTAGATATCCAACCATAACTGCACAAAAGCTTTTCCCTTTTAATCTTCTATTTTTGTTCATCTTGTATTCTTTGTTTTTCTCTTGCAATCTCTTTCTTTTCTCTTCCTGTGACTGCATAGCAAAATTTTGTGATTTCCTTTGGATCCAGTTTCCTCTTCCTTCCAATCCTTTTCTCTCTTTTCGCTTGACTTTTCTTATCCATAAAATAGTGAATATCCTTTTCTCCAATATCCTTGATCTCATCAAATTTCATTCCAATCTTTAACAAAGCTTGAATCTTCAAATCATATTTCTTTAGCTCATCCAACTTTGCTAGGATATTTAGAACTTGTTCTGATGTCATTTGGACTTGTGGAGACTCATTATCAGATGTTGATTCCTTTTCAGCATTGTTCTTTTCTTCTTCTGAGTTTGATAGGCCCTCGAAAGAACTTATTGTTTGATCATCTGTCACTACAACTTCATTCTTTTCATGTTTAGGATCCAATTTCCTTAAAGGCACATCATTCATAGTTTCATCATTTTCAAATTACCTTGGTATTCATCTTCAATCATAATCAATTCTTTTCCAGTTCCACTTGTTGAATCAACAAATCTTTAGAGAATTAGATATATATTTTCATATTCTGGATTTTTATCAACATCCTCAACGTTTTCTTGATCATTCTTATCTGCTAATGCCTTGATGACCTTTTCAAGCACATTGTCTAGATTTTCGTTTGAAGCATTTTCTGCTTCTTCATGTAAAAAAATTCAATAGTGTCACAAGCACTTCCTATGGGATCACTTCTTCAACTTCATTGTTGGCTTCATCCCTTAATCTTTTCTCATTTTCAGTTTGTTCTATTATGATTCTTTGCTCTTTCATCTCATTCTCAGACAACATTTGGTTCAAGAATTGTCTATCATGAATCTCTCTCATTCTTTGCACATAAGCAGTTCTTGCCCTCATGACAGATTCATCAACATACATAATTTTTTCATCATTTATTGGAATATTTATGGGCTGCATTTAATCATCTTTTGTTGCAATTCCCTTTTCCCTTGGATTTCTTTCTTTCCCCCTCATCATCTATATGTTTAGATGTCCCAATCTCATTCATCCTTTGAGTAGACAAAATTCTCAACTTCATAATCTTCTTGGTTTTCATTGAAGGGCATAATGTTGTCAAGATCACTATACAATAACTCCAAGTCACTTTGAAGATTTGGATCTTCAGTCTGCATTTCAGTTGTTTGCTTATCATCATCTTCTCTATTCACCACTATATCATCATCATCATCTTCATGAATCACTTCATTTTCTTCTTCATGCAAGACATCATCTGTTACATTCTCAGTTTCATTTGGAACTAACTCCTCTGATTTATCATCACACACATTCAGTGAATGTAGAGCATTCTCCTATGCATCAATCATTTCATGATTTGAATCATCATTTTAATACATGGAAAGCAGATTTAATGCATTCCCCAGTTTTGGTGCATCTGAGGTCTTATCAACCTTAGATTTCAGGGCTTGAATCTCTTTTAATGCCTTCTTCAGTTCATCTTCCAACTCTGTTAGATGGTTTCTATTTAAAACAGGGCACTATGTTAGGGAAAACCTCAGAGTTGAATTATTCAACCAGTTGATCATTAGTTCCAGAGGCTGATTGTCTTAAGTAAACTGAAGAAAAGAAAACATGTTGTGCTTAGGCACATATTTGAAAGCGATTGTGTTTTGGCCTTCGACAATATGTATACTTACATACAAAATAGATATGTTAGATAAACGTGAAATTGAAACCCGTGATCTAGATAAAGGATGTTGGAAATCAATAATAAGACACTTACAAAGTGTGAATTGATGAAAGTGAATACAAATAAAGAAAGTTGTATATGGTGATGATTTGGTTTTAGGGTACAAGTATGTAATAGGCGGAGAGAAAAAGTGACTGAAAAGTTTTTTTTATTCCCCCTATTATATTGTACATTGTTTGTTTGAAAGTGAAGTTTAACAACTTTCGTCTTGTAGTAGTAGCTTACAGCCAAAATATACTTTATTAGATTTTAAATTTCAAACAACTATTAAATTTTAAACTTTCCTCTTCGAGTATACTTGGTAGTATATCTATGAGCAAAGTTTACTCGAAAACGCTCCAAATATATCAAGTATGCTTGGGGACACTTAGAATGTCAGATCTTAACATACAAGTGTACGCGAAACATAAAGTTTACTCGAGATCATATAATTTACTCGAAAACACTTAAATTTCAGTTCAAAACAATGAAGCATACTCAAAATCACAAGCACTTAAAATTTCATTAGGTATACTCGAAGGAGACAAATCACATACAATCACTAAAATAATCCTAAAGATACTTAGCAATTATAAAAACATAATCAGAATAGACAAATGAACAATAAATAAGACATTTTGAAGCAGATTTGCTATTTGGTCAACTTTTTGACTTAAACTCCAAACTAAAGCAACAATTTTTCTTTGAAGATCAAAAGTTTAAGAACAAATGGTGTATTTTGAAATCAAATTTCAGTTTTTCATTTCTAAACAGTTTTTTTTATGAAAAGATCTCATCATGGGATCATATTTACCAAATCACCTTTTTATATTTCATTCTCAGCATTATTTTGACAAATTAGGTAGGTAAATACTTAGCATTAATTCATTACGTAGGTAATATGTTTAAGATTCAATTATATGCATAATACATAAATGGATAACAATTAATGCACTATGATGCTTCATATCTCTTTACAAAACTTATTTGGCTTTCTTTATATCACCCTAAATTTAATTCAACCCCGCTGTGGTAAAAATATCTTTTAATGATAGAAATGAACATTTTCCTTTTGTTAATATATTAATCATTTCAACACTTCAAACTTTTTAGGTTGAACGTTAGACTTACATGCCATGCAGTTCGGACTTACATGCCTTACATTCAAGGTGTTTAGGACTTATAATGATGCCACACCTTTGTAGTTCTAATTTAAACCCACAAGTTTGTATTTTTATCAACTTTTGGTTGATGTATAATCTTTTTGCACAATTATGTTCTATGTCATGTATAAAAATGAATCATATTTGAGTGACCAAATACCAACAGGCTTGTGTATGACTGGGAGTTACCTTTCTGCCTATCATTTAGAGAGATGTATTTTGAGATATGCATATTTCATCAATGCATCTACACATTAAGTTTAGCAATAATGTTTAGTTTATATCACCTCAGTTGTTACACATCATGGAAAGCTACCATACTTATCAATGACTGCTCTAATAGCCTTTTTAGCCTATTAAATCCATAATATTAGTGTAAATAACCAATTTTCTGTCATTTCCCAAAAGGTTGGATCAATTTCCATTTATAACCTTTTAACCTTCTTTAAAGCTTGAACTGAATAATCTTATAATGTCTCTACACCAAAAGTTTGTTCTTTTATCAAAAACATTTTGAGTTTTGAAAAACTTCTTTGATAAATCATTTAATCACATAAGTTTCAATACAAAAGTCAATTTTGAGAAGGACAAAATTGGAATTACATATTCAGAAACAAATAATTAGGCACATCATCAGCAATTACATTAATACATAAACACATGTAGTCAATACATGAAATTCATTCAAGACATAACATGCATAAACAACTTGTCCTAAGCACACAATGCATAATCATTTCAAAGCAGTAATCATGATCAATTATAAGACAAGTATGTAGATAAGTCAATACAAATCAGAGACAATCATACTCATCAAATATTCGTGAAACTTAATATAATTTCACACTTAAGTATCATACACGCCTGAGCTAACAGATATTCATTTAAGCACACATCAGTCATAGCAAATTCACACAATCACACTTAAATCACTCAAGACCTTTCAGAAAATAATCAATTGGCATATTTAAACATATATTATCAATCAGAGTTGATCATGCCTAAAGCTTTTAATAAGAAATTGTATCTAGTCTTATCTAGTGGCTTGCTGAACAAATCAGCCAAGTTGCCACTAGTTTCAACTCTTTTCGTTTCTATTAGACCTTTCTCATTGCAATCTGTGACGAAATGGTGTGTGATTTCAATATGTTTGGTCTTTGAGTGTTGAACATGATTTTTCACAATAAACATAGTAGCAATGCTGTCAATTAGAATAGGAGTGTTCAAGAAATTCAGACCATAATCAAGTAGTTGATTCTGAATCCAGAGGACCTGAGTATAGCAGGCAGATGCAGCAATGTATTCAGCTTCTGCGGTTGAAATTGACACCGTTGTTTTCTTTTTGCAATACCATGAAACTAGCTTGTCACCTAAGAATTGAAAACAGACAGATTTTGACTTCTTGCTCTTGTTGCATCCATCATAGTCACTATCTGTATATGCGAGAATATCAAAGGAATTATTCTATGGATACCAAATTCCCAAGTGTGGCTTCCTCTTCAAGTATCTGAAGATTTTCTTGACAACCATCAAATGTGAATCCTTGGGATTGGCTTAAAATCTTGCACATACACAGACAACAAACTTGATATTTGGTCTTGAAGCAGTCAGATACATTATTAATCCAATTTTGGCTATGTATTCATGTTGATCTACATGCCCCCGTTTTCATCAGCTACCATCTTTTCATGTGTGTCAATTGGAGTAGAAGTTGTCTTCAAATCTTGGCACTTGAACTTGGTTAAGATGTCTTGAACAAACTTGGATTGATTAGTGAGTATTCCATCCATTTTCTATTGAACTTGCAATCCAAGGAAAAAGTTCATCTCTCCCATAGAACTCATGCTATATTTTGATTTCATGACTTCTTCAAACTCCGTAAACATATTTTCATTTGTAGAACCAAAGATGATATCTTCAACATACACTTGAAAATGTAGTAAATATCTTCCTTTCTTTTTGTAGAATAAGGTCTTTTTAATGGCTCCCATTTGAAAATCATTAGCAAGTAGATGATTAGACAACTCATCATACCAAGCTCTGAGCTTGATGTAATCCATATTGATCCTTGTTAAGTTTGTATACTCTAGTTGGATACTAAGGATCCTTAAACCTGGAGGTTGAGTGCCATACACTTCAAGTTGAAACACTCTAATATTTTTTTGATGCAGCATATAGTAAATAGATTCTTATTGCTTCCAATTTGGTTATAGGAGGAAACACCTCCTCAAAATCAATTCCTTCTTCTTGTAAGCATACAAGAGCAACTAATATTGCCTTGTTCTTCATTACAATCCCTCTCTCATCCCTTTTTTTTCCTGAAAGTCAATTTAGTGCCAATTGCATATTTTCCTCTGGGTTTATCAACCAGCTCCCAGACTTGCAAGTTTCTGAACTGTGCCAATTCCTCCTGCATTGCTTTTACCCAATTTTTGGCCTTTAGTTCTTGAAAAATGTCCTTTGGTTGTATTTGGGATATAAAACAGGAATATAAGCATATGTTTGCAGATTCAGAAGCACTTTTGGTGACTCTTTCATGAAGGTTACCAATTATATTTTCAATAGGATGATTTCTTTGATCAGAAGAAGTTTGAATGATGTGTGTAGAACTCAAAGTTGGATCCAGATTTGAATCATTTTGATCCGATCCTGCAATGATTAATTCTTGTGCATCATTTTGAATTTATGCTTCTTCCACATGTGGATTTTGTTGGGTTTTAGCAAGAATATCAAAGTTCCAAAATAACCATTTATTAAGGAAAACGTAGCGGAATAAATAGTTTTAAATCTTGTTTTTACCAAACACATAAACCCGTTTATGTATAAACCCAATCCAGGATCCATATACAATATACATGCTATCAAAACACAACCATAGGGTGTCATTCAAAACCTACATTCAAGTCTAGAAATTAAAAGGGGATGAATGAGAATGAATGGCAATACTTCAAATGGAGAAATCCTCAAGCTTGTATACCTAACGAGCTCCAAAAAACACCTTGGTTTCTAGAGTCCTTTTCTCTCTTGCAAGAACAAACCTTTTTGTTCTTCCTCTTCTTGTTCTCGGCTGAATTAGAGAGAAAACTAGAGAGGAGATGTGTGTGTGAGAGAAAGTGTAGAGTTATGTTCTCTAGAATTCTGATCCACCAACCTCTTTCCTTTGCATGTCTTGGAATAACAAAACAGAAGAGAGAGGGAGGAGGGGGGCCGGCCCACCTTTTGGTTTTCCCCCCAAAACCATAAACAATTTTAGTTTATCTATTTATCCAAATAAATAAATAACAACTCTCAAATTTAAAGTATCCACATTATTTATTTTAACACCCAAACGCAAATATTTAGAAACCCCATTTTCCAAATATTAGAAGTGTTGATTATTATTACTAGGATAATATCTAAGTATAATTATCATGGCGTTTGTCTAGCTTGTTATTGGGTATGACCCGACTTAGATCATAACGTACTAGCCACATCAACTCTAATATGTGTCTTAGGCAGATTGATTCCAACAATTGAACATGGGAGGTTTGATTAATTGGAGATGAGGTCATATTTGGATCTAAGTTTGAATCATCTTGTTCAGGTTCTTCAATAATCAAGTCTTGTGCATGGTTCAATTAAGCTTCTTCCACATTTTGATTTGTGTTTGATGTTTAAGCACCATCAATTGAAAAGTATCCTGAAACAATTCTCAAACAAAGACTGAGTGGTTAGGGCATGAGTATTTTGTGCTGAGGATATGTTATCTTTACGTGATTTTTGGATCATGTATCCTTAATATATGTTCCAGGTTATGTCAGGACCAAGGATCCTCATTATATATTATGTAGTAACAGTTGTTCTCTTTGCATGGTTTTATGTTAACAGGTCTAAACGGCTAATGACTTAGTTTATCCTATTAGCACGTCGTCCAAGTGGTCTAGCACATGGTCAAAGTGCATGCAACAACTATAGTGGAGTAGTGATGGATTTATAGGACATTTTGTTAGTATAATTTTTGTATTTATACTGAGGCATGATCAGCTAGGAGAGGACACATTACACACCGTAGATAGCATTCGATTTATACTATAATCCTAACGGTATACATACACACTTAAAATTTTTGTAATTGCTGATCATAGCTTCCAACCTTGTAACCTTATTTTCTTGATTAATATAGTGTTGATAGACAATTTTCATCACCCGGGGTTTTTGTGCCAACGATCATCATCCGGTCAAAGGCTTTTCCTCGTAACAAATCTTTGCGCATCCTTATTTCATATACATAATTGCCATTATAGTACAAGCACTCTACCTCACAAAATCATATTTGATTACATTATCCTTATACCGATTATTGACCAATACAATTTTGTTCCCATTGTGGCCTCGCAACCAACCTCTGCTTCAACTACCATGCCTCATCAGTTTCTCTCTCTTCAAAGGGTTCATTGCCAATGCCTCCTCTACCCGCAGGAGTGCAGAGGACCAACGCTGCTGGGTGCACGATGCAAACTCCAGTCTTCCAAGGCTTAAAATCCTCTGTTGCTACCCCTATGTTAACCACTAACCACGATATCTATGTTTTGTATAGGTTAAGGCCTACATGGAGCTGTAGAACAAGACCAACCAGAGGATCTTATGTGAGAATGAAGATCTCAAGAAAGCAAAAAGGACAAGGGAGGATCAGACTCCCTTGTTTCCTAGGATGCTGGATTTCACCACTCCAGGATCCATGGCTCAACATGCTCAAGGATCCTCCATCCTTCAACAAGGATCCTCAATCTTCTAACCAAGATCCTCTATCCTTCAACAAGGATCCTCCATCCTTCAACCAGGATCATCTATCCTTCAATAAGGATCCTTAGGAATGTTTCTTCAAGGATACTCCAACTATCAGCCTCAAGGATCCTTCATGCAGAGGCAAGGATACTCAGGAGTTCGACATCAAAGGTCATTGGAGGTTCATGATGGAGACTTTATCCCTATGCAGGCCATTGCTTCCGGTGGACCAACTGTTATTGCCGATGCATCCTATCCTCGATATTCTTCTGAAATACCATCCTTTAGTCAACAAAGAGGTAACCTTTAGAATCATGTATCCTTAGACACTAACATTGGTTTTACGCAGGATACAGGTATTAATCAAGCCATGGCCAAGGAATTACAAATTTTAAAGAATATGATATCCAGCGTTCCAGGGGGTGGTCAGGCCCATTCTAGAAATTCCAGTGGGAAGTCACAAGGTATCCAGGTTTGCTCTGGCCATCTATAATGCTGAGATACTGAAGCGTTTTTAAACCCCCAACATGAAGGTTTATGATGGCACGACTGATCCGGAGGAGCACATAGCCCAATTAGGGAGAGAATGAAGATCAACCCCATTCCCAAAAGACTCAAAGAAGCATGCTTGTGCAAGGGTTTTGGATCCACACTAACTGGATCTGCTCCTAAGTGGCTGCTAAGTCTTCCTCCTTACTCTGTTACTTTATTTTCTCACCTAGTTGATTTATTCAATAATCAGTTTTCTTGTAGTAGAAAATTTGAAAAATTAACTAGTGATTTATACCGTGTTGTCCAACCTCGTGATGAATCCTTAGGGGACTTTGTCACCAAGTTTGGAAGGGAAGCCTTGGAGATCCCAAATCTTGACATGGCTACGGCTGTTTAGGCATTTAAGATGGGATTGCAAATGGACCTCCCCCCCCCCCCTTTATGATGATCTTCTTATGACCCCATGCAGGAACTTAGATGAAGTCAGAAATAAGGCACTCAAATTCATCATACTAGAAGACGACAAAAGGACCAATAAATATTGGGTACTTCAATGAAACAGGAGCAACTTGATAAGAAACAAGGATCCTCATACCGGAACAACAACTCCAAGCCCAACTTAAAATTAAACAACCAAAACATCCATGCAATAGAAGAAGAAGTGGATGGAGAGGAATATGCAAGAATATTAGAGTATTGCTTTTCCATTGATACTCCTAGACTGATATGTGCCAAGAGAGATCTAGGGGAAAAAGAAAGGTGGCCTCAAAATAATGAAAAGTCGACATCCTACAAGGATAAATCCATGTGGTGTGCTTACCACGAAGACTTCGGCCACATGGCTGACAATTGTATTGGTCTAGAAGAGAGATTGAGTATCTCCTCAGCAAAGGTCACTTCAAAGAACTCATTGCTAGAAAGAAGTCAAGAAGAAATCCTAGAAAAGGCTGCCCCACCACCAGCGGATGCGCAAATTATTAACTTCATATCTGGTGGTTCAGATGTCTATGAAACCTCGTTCTCTTCAGCAAAGAGACATGCTTAAGAGATCAAATTGGAGAATGGAGAAAGGCCCATCTGAACGACAACTCTAACTATCCAAAGGGTCATAACTTTGGATGAAGAGGATCACATGCACCTCCAGGATCCTCACCATGATGGTTTAGTTATAACTTTATTTATTTCTAACCATTATGTTCGCAGGATCCTTGATGGCCGGAGCTCTGTGAATATCATTCAGGCTGATTTTCTCAAGAAGATGAATAATCCTAGAACAGAAATAACTCCAAGATCTTCTATCATCGTTGATTCAGTGGTGAAACCAAGAATACATTGGGGGACATCAAGCTTCCAATCAATATAGAGGGAGCTAACTCATTCCAAAAATGTGTGTTATTGATAACCTATCCCGCTTTAATGTGATTCTTGGAAGGCCTTGGATATATGAAATGAAAGTAGTTGTTTCAACATACCATACTTGTATCAAGCTCCCAACCTCGTGGGGAGTGGTGAAGAATTGTCAGACAACATTTGGTTCAAGAATTGTCTATCATGAATCTCTCTCATTCTTTGCACATAAACAGTTCTTGCCCTCATGACAGATTCATCAACATACATAATTTTTTCATCATTTATTGGAATATTTATGGGCTGCATTTAATCATCTTTTGTTGCAATGCCCTTTTCCCTTGGATTTCTTTCTTTCCCCCTCATCATCTATATGTTTAGATGTCCCAATCTCATTCATCCTTTGAGTAGACAAAATTCTCAACTTCATAATCTTCTTGGTTTTCATTGAAGGGCATAATGTTGTCAAGATCACTATACAATAACTCCAAGTCACTTTGAAGATTTGGATCTTCAATCTGCATTTCAGTTGTTTGCTTATCATCATCTTCTCTATTCACCACTATATCATCATCATCTTCATGAATCATTTCATTTTCTTCTTCATGCAAGACATCATCTGTTACATTCTCAGTTTCATTTGGAACTAACTCCTCTGATTTATCATCACACACATTCAGTGAATGTAGAGCATTCTCCTATGCATCAATCATTTCATGATTTGAATCATCATTTTAATACATGGAAAGCAGATTTAATGCATTCCCCAGTTTTGGTGCATCTGAGGTCTTATCAACCTTAGATTTCAAGGCTTGAATCTCTTTTAATGCCTTCTTCAGTTCATCTTCCAACTCTGTTAGATGGTTTCTATTTAAAACAGGGCACTATGTTAGGGAAAACCTCAGAGTTGAATTATTCAACCAGTTGATCATTAGTTCCAGAGGCTGATTGTCTTAAGTAAACTGAAGAAAAGAAAACATGTTGTGCTTAGGCACATATTTGAAAGCGATTGTGTTTTGGCCTTCGACAATATGTATACTTACATACAAAATAGATATGTTAGATAAACGTGAAATTGAAACCCGTGATCTAGATAAAGGATGTTGGAAATCAATAATAAGACACTTACAAAGTGTGAATTGATGAAAGTGAATACAAATAAAGAAAGTTGTATATGGTGATGATTTGGTTTTAGGGTACAAGTATGTAATAGGCGGAGAGAAAAAGTGACTGAAAAGTTTTTTTTATTCCCCCTATTATATTGTACATTGTTTGTTTGAAAGTGAAGTTTAACAACTTTCGTCTTGTAGTAGTAGCTTACAGCCAAAATATACTTTATTAGATTTTAAATTTCAAACAACTATTAAATTTTAAACTTTCCTCTTCGAGTATACTTGGTAGTATATCTATGAGCAAAGTTTACTCGAAAACGCTCCAAATATATCAAGTATGCTTGAGGACACTTAGAATGTCAGATCTTAACATACAAGTGTACGCGAAACATAAAGTTTACTCGAGATCATATAATTTACTCGAAAACACTTAAATTTCATTTCAAAACAATGAAGCATACTCAAAATCACAAGCACTTAAAATTTCATTAGGTATACTCGAAGGAGACAAATCACATACAATCACTAAAATAATCCTAAAGATACTTAGCAATTATAAAAACATAATCAGAATAGACAAATGAACAATAAATAAGACATTTTGAAGCAGATTTGCTATTTGGTCAACTTTTTGACTTAAACTCCAAACTAAAGCAACAATTTTTCTTTGAAGATCAAAAGTTTAAGAACAAATGGTGTATTTTGAAATCAAATTTCAGTTTTTCATTTCTAAACAGTTTTTTTTATGAAAAGATCTCATCATGGGATCATATTTACCAAATCACCTTTTTATATTTCATTCTCAGCATTATTTTGACAAATTAGGTAGGTAAATACTTAGCACAAAAACAGAGGAAAGGAATTGCTACACCTCATTCATGAAGCCAGATTCAAAGCAGACGATCGCATAGCAATCAAAGAACCATTCCAGAGAAGTATTGGAAACAAGGGAGAAGGATCTTAAAGAAGTATCCTTGGACCCTAAGGATCCAGAAATCAAGGTGTATATAGGATCCGCTATCCCCAGCAACATTGAAGAGGATCTGGTATCCTTCCTAAAACAAAGAAAGTTAACTTTTTCTTTCAAACATTCTGACATGAAAGGTATCTCTAAAGACACTATTACGCATAATTTAGGGATAGATAATTATGTCGTTTATAATAACAATGATTGGGGAGGTTAAGTATCCAAAATGGTTAGCTAATGTGGTAGTCGTTTAAAAGAAAAATGGAAAGTGGAGATATCTGTTGATTTTACTGATTTAAACAAAGCATTTCCCAAGGATCATTTCCCCTTACCACACATTAACTCCATGGTGGATGCCACAGCAGGACATGAGATGCTTACCTTTATGGATGATTCATCTGGATTCCAGCAAATTCAGATGGAACCATCTGATCAAGAGGATACAACATTTATGACTCCTACTGGCATATACTGGTCAATATGATGTTCAAGGATCGATTTGGAAAGACCATGGGAGTCTACATAGATGACAAGGTGGTCAAGTCAAAGAAAGCAAAAGATCATCTCAAGGATCTCGAAGAAGCATTCAACATCCTTGATCAATACAACATGAAGCTCAACCCATCCAAGTGTCATTTTGATGTTAAAGCTGGAAAATTCTTAAGAAACATGGTAACCAAAAGAGGAATAGAAGCCAATCCTGAACAAATTGAAGCCATCATTAATTTAAAGTCCCTTGCGAATGATAAAGATATCCAAAGGATAACGGGAAGGATTGCTGCTCTGAATAGGTTCATCTCCAGATCTTCAGAGAAGTGCAAAGACTTCCATGACATCTTGAGAAAGAATAAGAAGTTCGAGTGGACTAAAAAGCATGATGATGCGTTGAAAGCTCCTAAGGATTATCTACCCTCAGCACCGGCCTTGATGAATTAGTGGATGGTGAACCCTCATCCTTATATCTAGTTGTTTCAGGTAATGTAGTTAGTGCTGTTCTTGTTAAAGATCATGAAGAACAACAACATCCGGTATACTATGTAAGTAAAAGTCTCTTAGACGCCGAGATCATGTATTCTCACCTTGAAAATTTAATACTTTCTTTAATTATGGCCTCAACTAAGTTAAGAAATCATTTCGAAACTCATAATATTGTTGTTAGAACTAACTATCTTGTTAAGAATGTGCTTAGAAAACCAGAAATTTCAGGTAGGATGGCTAAGTGGGTTGTGAGGCTCAGTGCTTATGACATACAGTTGAACCTAGAACAACCATGAAGTCACAAGCACTTTCGGACTTTGTGCGTGATTTCAGTAGTGACATGCAAAAGGAAGCTGATTTAGAGGTCCAGCAAATTCAAGAAACCAAGGATCCTTGGATCCTCTTTACAAATGGTGCATCAAATTTACGTGGAATTGCATTGGAATACTACTAAAATCGCCACAGGGACCTAATACCCCAGTCAATAGCTTGTGAGTTCCAAGCTACCAATAACGAAGCGGAATATAAAGCACGTATTGCAGGTTTACTTTTAGCTAAATAAATAAGGATCAGGTATCTTCAGATTTACATAGACTCTTGTTAATAACTAAACACTTTAACGGTTCTTATACTGTAAAAGGTGAAAATATTATCAAATGTTTAGAAATTGTGAAGGAATTAGTAAAATCCTTTGAAAAGTTTAGCATAATTCTGGTATCAAGAGAGGAGAAGGTTGGGGCATATGTTTTGGCAAACATAGCATCATATTTGAAGGTTCTAGATGACATAAAGATACCCATTATTCACATACTTTCTCCAGAAATTGGGGAACAGGAAGCAATGGAGGTAACAACAGATTGTCCTAAAGAACTTATGGATCCTTCATATTGTCTAGAAGTAGGATCCTGGATCCTTCCAATTAAAAAATTCCTCCAAGATAGAGAAATTTCTAAAGGAGAAAATCCCAATGCTTTCAGAAATGCTTAAAGACTTCCATGAAGGTAACTGTGGTAACCATACAAGGGGATAAAGCACTTTTTTCTAGAATATTTGGGGCAGGTTACTTCGGATGCTATGGAGTATTCAAGGGATGTGATGCTTGTCAAAGACATGACAACATTCTTCATCAACCAGCAAAACCTATGTGTTTTGGTCAAACATCACTTAAGGATAATGTAACCAAATTTAAAAAGTGAGGTTTAGTGTTTGAATGATAACAATGATTATGAAACGATTGCAAACAAGAACACAATTATTTATAGCGAGGAAAAGCCCTTGATCTTGGTCGGATCGCCGGCACAAAAACCCCGGGTGATGACAAATCGTCTATCACCAGTTTTAATAATCAAAAAAGGTGTTACAAGGTTGGAGATTATGATCAATGAATACAAGATTGCTAAGTGTGTGATTACTGCTCTAGTTTGCTCTGAGTATTGATAATGAACGTGAAGTGTGTTCAACCTAATTGATCATAAGCTCAATAAATATAAAAAATATCTTTAACTAGATGTCCTATAAATCCACCACTCTCCCACTAGCTTCTTCCACGCCTTTTGACACGTGCTAAATGAGTCCAGTAGCGAGATATTAGGTAGACCAGGGTCCTCCAGCCACTATACCTATCAAATATTAACCTATACATAAGAAACAATCATTAGTAATACCAATTACTGAGGATCCTTGATCCTGACATAACTCTAGAACTCTTTAGAAGGATAATTGAGCCAGACACGTCTTCAAAAATAACATATCCTCAGTACTTGATTATTCGTGACCTAACAATTGCCCCCAATTTGGCAGTTGATGATAAGATTACAGCTGTCAAATTGCTTTAAAAATTCAATCCTGCAAAAGTCAGATGAAAGGACGCAAATAGGGTTTAAAGTTAAAAATAATTAATAAAATAGGGATTAAAGATTAAACCTTGTTTACTTCTTATTCTCCTCATTCTGGAATCTTCTCATCTACTATCCTCTATAGATCAGGTAATCCTTTCTCCCTTTCTTTCTTTTTTTTTTGCATTCCTTGTCATCCAATGTCTAGCGATTGTCGTTTCTCAAATTCATCCAGCCATATGTACGAAGATATGAAGAGTCAAGGTTTATTACAAACCTTCGTCAGAAATCTGTAAATTTATGTAACCTGAAATAGATCAGATTGCATCATTGTTTTCTTCCGTCATCGATTCAGGCCAAATGATTCTTCTACGCCAAGTGATGTATCATCAAAAACCTTGGTTTGCTTTCTGGCTTGCCCTTTTTTTGCTCGCCTATTCGTATCCGTTTCCAGACTTTATCCAACGATTCTTCACCCTTACCGGCATCGGCTACATCCAGGCGATACCAATGATTTGGTGAGCCTTGTTGACCCTCGAAGAAATCATTGCTGACCATGACCAAGATTTCGGACCATCTGAACTCTCATACTTCTATGTACACTCATAGTTCCACCAGATTCCTATTCAAATACAAGCCTCACCAACCAATCCCGCTTGACAAAGTTACTCAAAATGGCTTTTTTTTGGAAAAGCCAATTTTTCTTCGTTAGACGGGATTCGATTCCAAATGGGAATGTACTTCCAACTAGGTGGATTAGGCGGGGTAGGATTATTATAATTTCGGCACTTTTATTATAAAGGTTGAAACTTCAATGCTGACTTGCTTCACTTTTTTGTAGTTGATAACTTCGCAAAGTTGGCTGAGCTTTCAGCAACCAAGAAGAGAGTAGTTGCTTTCCTTGCACTGAGCCCCATAAGTCGGACTTTCAAAATCAGGATCCTTGATTCTGATTCAAAACTGAATAGTAAAATATCTCACTTCACAGTAATATGTCAAGTAAGTAATTTCATAAAGATAAAGATATTTATTTTGTTATAAAAACGAAACTTATCTGTTTTGTTGTTTTTGGAGACATGTCCAAGTCTGCTAACAAGGATGCAGCCCAGTTCTCGTTTGATGATATCGACCATTTGATTTCTCCAAAGTCAATCAAAAAAGAACCTTCCAAGTCCACCCCGGCTCCTAGCCCTCATACTGTGACTACCAGAGCTAAGGCTCAGACTGTGAAGAAGAGGAAGCTACCATAAACCCAAGCAGAAGTTCATGAAGTCGAGAAGCAGCTTCACGAGGTGGTTACTTAAGCGGTTACTCAAGTAAGGATCCTTTATTCTGCTTGTTAATCTTGTTAGATAATTTGTTGTTGATCCCAGGCTTATGGCTTGTAGGGTGTCCAAGGTTTCCACTCTTACTATGGATCAATCATTAAGGACCTCGAGGACACTTTATCAGGGATGACGACTCCTGCTGCTACCAAGGATAAGCCAATTGCCATGCTTACAAAGGACAAGAAACAAGCAGACTCCCAACTCGTGGCCATGGAAATGAAGATGAAGGATGGGATCAAAGCGCCTACTGATGAAGCAAAGATGTGTGCTGCCAAGTTGATCCTACTAGCAAGAATCCAGTTCATGGCTAAAGCTAATGACCCTTCTTTTGACAGAGCCAACTAGGATTTGGAGGAATGGAAGAAATCTTTGTCTAGGCTGGCCGTGGTAGAGGAAGAGGATGATAATGGCAAGGAGAATAAAGCTGCAGAAGAAGGGGAAGCTGGGACTAGTGGCACAAAAGATGTCGGTGAGATGGATGAAGGAAAGGAAGCAGCAGTTGATGAGGAAGCTGCTATGGCGGGCAGTGAAGGATAAGAGAGACAAGGCCCGAGCCCGTTTTTTTTTATTTGCTGATGTTTTAACGGATATTTTTGTTGTGTACTTAAGACAATAATCAATCAATCAATCAATCAAGCCCTGTATATCCCACCGCATAGCACGCTATCGGTTGGGTCAGGGGAGGGTGGGATGTAGGCAACTCTTTCCTCTATCCGAGAGAATAGAGAGGCTGCTTCCAGAGAGACCCCCCGGCTCATAAAGCTACATACAGGTAATCATAGTAAACATACATCCTACAAGCCAAAGACACTTAGCAATACATAGATAACAAACTACCAAAAAAGCAAGGAATCTGTAACCTACTAAGAAAAGCGCATAAGAAACAAAAAGCAGCATCAAAACAAAAATATATTCATAAACAACAAGGATCAAGACTAGCCAACTAGACCCTAAATAGAAAGCTAAGCTAACTAGGTGCCTTCCCCTAGAAGTCGCTAACCTTAATCCTACGTCTCCACGAATCTCTATCCTGGACCATGTCCTCAGAGAGGTGCAACTCTGTCAAGTCATGTCTAATTCTCTCATCCCAAGTCAATTTAGGTCTGCCTCTACTCCTCTTTCCTTCCACAATGAAGGCTTCCACTACTCTAATTGGCGCTGTTGTCGGTCTCCTCTTCACATGCCCAAACCATCTCAATCTCCCTTTCTTTATTTTCTCTAATATGCTAACTATTCCTAATCTTTCCCTAAAGACCTCATTTCTAATCGTATCTAATCTAGTGTGTCCGCACATCCACCTTAGCATCCTCATCTCTGCCACCTCCATCCTGCGCTCCTGTGTCTTCTTGATGGCCCAACAGTCTGTTCCATACAACATTGCAGGTCTAACTGCGAGTCTATAGAATTTCCCCTTTAAATGATCTATGATCCTTTAAAGGGTAAATGATCTATGATCCTTAAGATAATTCTCAAGGGTAGCAAAGGTGGAGGGATCCTCTGTTTGTGGAGATGAAGACTTTTGATGCCACTGTTTTTATTTTCCTACACTTTGATGAACAATTAGTAACACAGCTTAACCCGGGTGGATGCTCCATCTTTTGAATGGTGAAATCCAGTTTAAGGATTTTGGCAAGTCCGGGTGACTTAATAATAATAATAATAATAAAATTAAATCTTTTAGCTACTTTGCTTGTTATTCATTATTCTGAAAGTATATCTATTATAGTCTAAGATTTATTAAAAGTTTTGAGAAAAGTTTCGAGGATAAACTATCCTTATAAAAACAAGTTAAGAATATTGGATCCTTGCATATATAAAGATATAAAAATCAAAACCGAATAAATATAAATTGATAAGTTGAAATCATACCATAAGGTCTGATTAGACCTAAATTACCACAAGTGTTGATACCTTCATAATCCTTGTATTTTGACTTTAGGATACCTGGTACAAATAACTTATCATATTAACTGGGATTAAACCCAATAAACTAGGGACAAGACCAAATAAACTGGGTACTAGCCCAAATAAACTGGGTACTAGCCCAAATAAACTGGAGACAAGCCCAAATAAACGGATGTTAAAGTGGGGACTCTTCTGAACCGGGATTTAGCTCAAACGTGAGTGACATGAAAACGCCAAAAACTTAGCTAAACATGAAAATGATAGAAACCTTTGTCTTGACATAACATGAAAATGTTATAAACCGGTGGTATGGTACGTCTACCATAAATCGTAGGATCCTCCATATAGCCGAAAGCAACGAAATTGTCAGCCAGTAAGCGTGTACTGGTCCCGCTGCCCCGAACTATACGGTGTATAACGTGCGCTACAGGCGATAGTGTAGAAACTCTAATTCATAAGGAATGTGAAAACCTTTAAACCTTGGAAGATATGACCATCGGGGGTCACACCTTAATCGTGGGCTAGGCCAAGAAAATAAAAATGTACCTTGAGTGTTAGGGAAATGTGGCCAACCTCTTAGTCATTGAACCTCTTATTGAAATCTGCATTGTTATTTAAAATTTGAAAAAGATAAATGTTAAGGATATATTATCCTTAAGTTAGTATTGTAACTCTAAAATAAATAATAGAATAAAATTTTACCAACTTGAGGATCCTCAATCCTTTAAGGATTCATGATCCTGGCTAGACAAAATACTTCTTCAGATGGATGGCATTCCATGCCCTTGGTAGTCTGTCACCTTCCATGGTAAGTAAATGATATGCCCCCTTTTCTGCTTCTGATTCGATCAAGTAGGGGCCTTCCCACTTAGGAGCTAGCTTTCCACTTGCGAAATTAGTTGTATTCTGGAAAGCTTTCCTCAAAACTTGATATTCTTCTTGAAATCTTCGAATCCTAATATTCTTGTTGTATTCTCCAGCTACCCTTTGCTGATATGTTGGCATTCTGATCTTAGTTAGGTCTCTGAGCTCATCAACAGTATCTAGATCTTGGAGAAGAATTTCATTGTTGGCCTGCGGATCACGGATGCTTGTTCTGGCAGTGGGAACCACCATTTATGTAGGGATTACAGCTTCTAAGCCAAACACCAATGCAGCCGAAAGGGGTTCGACCTGTTGCATTCTTGGGTGTTGGCCTGTCAGCCGAAAGAACGTAGGGTAGCTCTTCAGCCCATTTACCCTTCTTGTATCCCAAATTTTTCTTCAAATTGTTGATAATGATCTTGTTACTTGATTCTTCCTGGCCATTAGCTTAAGGATGCATTGGAATAGACGTGATCATCTTTATTTCCCAAGTGTCACAAAAGTTAATGGTTCTTTTTCTGATAAACTGGGAACCGTTATCACAAATAATTTCTGAAGGAATACCAAATCTAGTAATAATGTTTCTTTTAATGAAGGATATCACCTCGTTAATGAAAGGCCATGATGATGATATAGGATACATAGGCTCTGCTGGCTGGTGTAGAATGTTGCCATGTCTTTAACAGGAATCACATTTCTTTGAGTACTCCATGGCGTCTCTCTTTATGGTTGGCCAGAAGTATCATGTTCTTAGAATCCTAGAGAATAGGGCTCTACCTCCAGTGTGATTACCACAATCGCCTTCGTGAAAGTCTTTAAGCACCTCTTGGATTTCAAGTTTCTTAATACACTTAAAGTATGGACCTACAAGAGATTTCCTATGCAGAATATCATGTTATAAAATGTATGGTGATACCTTAAGTTTGAAGGTTTTAGGATTTTCTGTGGTGGGAATCTCTCCATATCGAATGAATTACTTGATCAGGAGGATCTAAGATCCTTGATTATTTGAGGATAATGGATCCCAAAGCATAATCTCTTTGTTAGTTGTTATCTCCAAAATTTCTTGTTCACCTATTGCTGGTGAGAGTATATTGATGATTGGGATCTTTGTATCTTCTAGGATCTTTAAGGATGAAGCTAGATTTGCTAAGGCATCTGCCCCAGCGTTTTCTTCCCTTGGTACCTGTATAATACTAAAAGAATAGAAGAACTTTGACAGTTCTTTCATAATGTCTAGATATTTAATTAGTTTTTCTCCTTTAACAGCATATGAGTCATTAAAGTGGTTAGTTATTAATAATTAATCTATATAAACCTGAAGATACCTGATCCTCATGTGTTTAGCTAATTGCAAACCTGCGATTAAAGCCTCGTATTCCGCTTCATTATTTGTGGCTTGAAACTCACAGCTAGGGTATTATGTCCCCATGTGACGATTTTAGTAGGATGATCCATCTGTGAACAAGATCCAAAGATCCTTGGTTTCCTCTAGTTGTTGGACCTCCAAGTCAACATCCTGTTGCAAATCACTACTGGTCATACCGGCTTTAAGAAGTTTTTTAACTACTATGATCGCATTCCTCTCAGGAGCGAATTACCTTCGCTTCTGGTGAACAGGTTTAATAGATTTATCAAGGACTAGTTTATGAGTAATTACCTCTTTTGAAATACCTGTCATATCGGAGTGCTTGAAGGCAAATGTAGATTTTCTTTGCTAGAGGAAGGATACTAGATCATCTTCAATGCTAGTAGGGATATTGGATCCTAAGAAAACTTTTACGTTTGGATCCTCGGGTCCAAGGATACTTCTTTTAGGTCTTGTTCTCGAGCTTCGAGCACGTTCCTAGGATGTTCCTGTTGTTTCTATGCTACCGTCTGCTTGGCCGCCGGCTTCATGGATGAATAATAGTAGTTCTTAGCTTCCACTTGGTCGTCGTCTATTCTCACTACCCCCCAAGGAGTTGGTAGTTTATACATTGGTGACAAGTAGATGCTACAGCTTTCATTCCATGTAGCCATAGCCTGCCAATAATTACATTGCAACAAGACAAGTTATCTATATCAAAAAAATTTTAATAAGAGTTTACTCCCTCTATGTGTATAGGAAGCTTGATATCCCCCACTGTGTTCTTAGTTTCACCACTGAAACCAACAAGCACGGATGATCGGGGAACGATTTCTGAATCTGTAATATTCATCTTCTTGATTACATCATACTGAATGATGTTCACTGAACTTCTTCCATCAACTAGGATCTTGCGCACATAATGATTAGCAATAAATAGAGTTATAATCAAACAATCTTGGTGAGGATCTTGGAAGCTTGTTTTATCTTCTACATCAAAGAAGATTCTCTTGTCATTGGTCAGGGTAGTGGAGATGACAGGTCGCTCTTTGTGTTCCAACTTGGTTTCTTTAGCATGTCTCTTGGCCGAGGAGAAAGAGGTTCCACATATATCAGAACCACCGGAGATGAAATTGATGACTTGTGTAATGGGTGGTGGTGGAGTTGTTTTTTTGGAACTTCTTCAAGATCCTGGATCCTCAATTTCTTTCTTTCTAGAAGCTCTTTGAAGTGGCCCTTGCTGAGAAGATACCCAATTTCTCTCCTCAGACCGATACAATCATCGGTCAAATGGCCAAAATCATCATGGAATGCACACCATTTGGACCTATCCTTGAAGGTTGTTGTCTTCTTGTTTTTCTGAGGCCATCTTGCTTTCTCTCCAATATCTTTCATAGCACATATCAAGCCATGAGTATCAATAGAGAAGCAATACTCGAAAATCCTTGGATAGTCTTCATCATAATCATCCTCTTCTTCAACCGCATGGACATTTAGGTTGTTGAATTTGGATATGACTTTGAATTGTTGTTCCTGATTGAGGATCCTTGTTTCTTGTCAAGTGACTCTTGTTTTGTTGGAGCTCCTAATCATTCTTGGATCCTTTTATCATCCTCCAGTCTTATAAACTGGAGTGCCCTACTGCTTACTTCATCTAATGTCCTCCATGGGGTCATCACAAGATCATCATAAAATAGGGAGTCCTTTTGTAACCCCATCTTGAATGCCTCAATAGCCGTAGCCATGTCAAGATTCGGGATTTCTATGGCCTCCCTTCCAAACTTTTAACAAAATCCCTTAAGGATTCATCACGAAGTTGGACAACTCTATATAAATCACTAGTTAAATTGTCGAATTTCCTACTACAAAAAAATTGGCTATTGAACAAATTAACTAAGTGTGAAAAAGAAGTAACAAAGTAAGAAGGAAGACTTAGCAGACGTTTAAGTGCAGATCCTGTTAATGTGGATCAGAAGCCCTTGCATAAACAGGCTTCCTTTAGTCTTTCAGGAATTGGATTGATATCCATCCGCTCTTCTGGATCGGTGGTTCCATCGTACACCATGCTCTTCTGGATCAGTGGTTCCATCGTACACCTTCATATTGGGGGTGGGGGGGGGGGGATTGAAAGTGTTTTGGGATCTCGGCATCACATATTGGTGGAGCAAATCTGGACAGTTTGTGGCTCCCCTCTTGTATTTCAAGTTTTGGTCGGACCACTCCTGGCACCTTGGATATCAAATCCAGAAGCTTTTGAAGTTCCTTAACCATAACCTGATTGACACATGTATCCTACATAGAAACCAGGTTAGTGTCCAAGGGTATGTGTTTATATGTGTTACCTCTCGGTTGATTGAACGTTGGCATCCCAAAAGAGTAGCCAAGATAAGAGGCATCTGCTATGGTAGTCGATCCACTAGAGGCAATGGTCTGCATGGGGATGATATCTCCTTCATGGACCTCTGAGGACTTTTAATGCTGAATTCCTGATGATCCTTGACTCTGCCAGAAGGATCCTTGAGGTTGGAACTTGAAGGAACCTTGAGGATACAACCCATAGGATCCTGGCTGAAGGATGGATGATCCTTGCTGAAGGAAAGAGGATCCCTGAATTTGCTGACTCATCGAACCTTATTGAAAGATAGATGATCCTTGTTCGAGGAGCAGGGATCCTTGAGCTTGTTGACCCCTGGATCCTCGTTAAAGGATAGATGATCCTTGTTGGTGGAGAAGATCCTTGAGCTTGCTGAGCCACGGATCCTGGAGTGGTGAAATCCAGCATCCTTGGCATCAAGGGAGTCTGATCCTCTAGTGGCCTCTTATTCTTCTTCTTGAGATCCTCTATTTTGCGTAGGATCCTCTGGTTAGTCTTTTTCTGTTGCTTTGTGTACACCTTTACCTGCGAAAACATAGCAGAAACATCGTTGTTAGAGTTTACCACAGAAGTGGCAACAATGGTCTTTGAGTTCTAGAAGACTGGGATTTGTGTCATGTTTCCAGCATCGGTGGCCTTCTGTGATCCTGTGGGTGGAGTAGGCATCTGTAGTAAGGTTCTTTGTGGGAGAGAAACTGATGATGGCATGGTGGATGAAGTAGAAGTTTGTTGAGAAGCCATTGATGATGGTATTTGTTGAAAAGGTTGAATATTGATAGGAAATTTTCTGGATTAAAGTACCAATAGTCCCACGGTGGGCGCCAAATTGTTTTGGTCAAAAATCAACCAAGGATAATGTAACCAAATTTGTAAAGTGAAGTTTAGTGCTTGAATGATAACAATGATTATGAAACGATTGCAAAAAAGAACACAATGATTTGTTTCGAGGAAAAGCCCTTGATCTTGGTCGGGTCGCCGGCACAAAAACCCTAGGTGATGAAAAATCATCTATCACCAGTTTTATTAATCAAAGAAGGTGTTACAAGGTTGGAGATTATGATCAATGAATACAAGATTTCTAAGTGTGTGATTACTGCTCTAGTTTGCTTTGAGTATTGATAATGAACGTGAAGTGTGTTCAACCTAATTGATCATAAGCTCAATAAATAGAAAAATATCTTTAACTAGATATCCTATAAATCCGCCACTCTCCCACTAGCTTCTACCACGCCTTTTGACCACGTGCTAAATGAGACAAACATGATCAAATTGAAACATTCTAATCAATTTGGATGACTAATCTTTGATACTAATGTCTTTTCCCAAAAGCTTAATCTCCTCAATCTTCAAGTGTTGGATGGATGTCACACCCCAACCTAAGGCGGAAATGCTTGGGCATGAGCTGATTGCTCACAGATCTCAAGGTACTATCATGCAAAATTTTTAAATATCTATTTTTTCAAATTAAATAATCCAACAAATTTTAAATACCACAATACATAGTCCACAATAAAATAAGTAAAGAAAAAATAAAATTTAACCTCTTGTTTCTTCTCTCTAGTATGCAATACTAAGTGTCTTCAAACAAACTTGATAATCATTGTTTTGGACAAAAATCCGCTAAGGATCAAGTATCCAAATCTGTTATGTGAGGTAAGGTGCTAACTTGATAATGACAAGTGTATAAACGCGATATTGATGAACACAAAGGTTTGATCACGAGGGAAAAATCCCTTAACCAAGATAGTCTTACTTCGGTCAAAACTTATCGAGGTAATCTTTGAAGAAATTACGTCGGTCAAGGATTAATAAGCTAATCTTTGGTCGAATTACTTCAATCAAGGATCAACAAGGTAACCCTTGGTCGATGAGTATATGATTATCGTGGTATCCGGCACAAAAAACCCCTAGACGGTGAAAACTATCACCGTCGATTATATTGATAATATAAGGTGGTTACAAATGTTGTGGAGTATATGATCGAGATTACAAAGTAGGCTAGCGTGTAGAGAGAATGTTTGCTTCTGCTCTAGTGTGTGTGATAGTACATGTGTTTTCCTACTCGATTATAGCTCGTTTAAATAAGATAACATCAATAACAATATTTCCTAATTATCCGGAAGTCTTCAACCTAGCCGCTCCACGATCTTTGACCACGTGCCAATAGCCATCCAGTAGCGAGATAAGCAGTAGACCAAGTCTAGATACCGTTATTATTTAAACATCAATATTCAAGTGAATTCGTCTATAATCAACTATGTTGAATTAGGATCCTGGATCCACATTCCAGCTAGAGGATGTTCTGTGAGGATAATTGATGCAAGTACGTCTTAAAATTGCCACACCTGTCTAACACATCACCATACCAAACGCAATCACTAATAAACAAATAATACCGAGAATCGTTGATCCTTCATATCCTGATACATATTTCAAGGATAAACTATCCATAAGGATGTTAAGGATAAAGGATCCTCAATATAAAAATCATGGCCTAACAATTGCCCCCAAAATGGCGGGTGATTGTGCGAAACAGCTGTCATTTTGAAATTCAAATCCCTACAAAATAGAAGATGATTAGACGCGTGTCAGGCGTTTAATATCTAGAAACCATAATTACATGCCGCCTATATATGTGATAATTATAATCTTCTTATTATCACATATCTAAGCCTCTCTCAGGTATCCTTCTTTCTTTTTATTCATCTTCGTTCGATATGTCAACTGTTTCTACATCTTCTTCCTCTTCTTTTTTCCATCATGATGACCTTTACTCACAAAATATCCTTCAATCACCTTCTTCCGAAATCTGTAAATTCACAGATTCGGAAATTGATGAAATCCGATCACATTTTCTAGCCGATACAGTTTTCCGACCCTTTGATTCCGCAGCTCGTAGCGATAGCATTTCGAAAAATTGGGTTTGCTTTCCGGCTCAACCGTTTCTCATAGGTTATAAGTATCCTTTCCCCAATTTTACTCAAAGGTTCTTCAATTTGGCGGGAATTTTTTATATCCAGGCCATGCCAATGTTGTGGAGAGTCCTTCATAACATAGAAAGGATAACCGTAGAGGAGAGAGTCAAGTTCAGCTTAGCCGAATTAGCACATCTGTACAATCTTGTTACCCACGGTTCCAAACGTTTCGTCTTCAAATCGAAACCTTACCAAGAAAATCCCATTTTCAAAGTCACCCTTAAAAGTATCATCTGGAAAAACCAATTTTTCTTCGTAAGACAAGATTCTATTCCGGGTGGAACTAATCTTCCCAAAAAGTGGATACCAAAGGGTAGGATCCAGGATCCTTAGGTAACCTAGGTAGGATACTTTATTCTTCTGCTAATAACTTTTATTACTTGTGTAGTCAAAAATTTCGATTTGCTGGCTGATATTCCAGGAGTTGAAGACAGAGTGAAGAGGTTTTTGTCACTGGATCCTGCAATCAAGACTTTTCAAGCAAAGTTTATTGAAGCTTTTCAAAGATCAAACTCAGAATCCATCATGTCAAGTAAGAATAATAACTCTTAATAAAAATGTTAAGAGTTTAAAACTTATCTATTATCTGTTGTTTACAGGTGCCCCGAAATCAGGAAAGTCTACTTCCAAGTTCTCCCTCAAGGATATCGATTGCATGCTTACCAAGAAAAAGACCCCGAAATCAACCCCTACGTCCGAGCCTCGCCCGATCACAACTCGAACAAAGTCTGGATCCAAGAGAAAGAAGAGCTCAGATATAGAGAACCCCTTTGATGCCGAAAAGCAGATTCTAGACATGCTTTCTACTGTAAGGATCATTTATCTTCATCAATTTCTATTATTCCAAGCATTTTCCCAAGCTTATCCTGCTTTCATTCATAGGCCATCAATTCTGCCCGACACCACTATTAGAAGACTGTCGCAGAGCATGAAAAGACCCTCGCTGCGCTGAGATCAACTGCTGCTGCTAAGGAGAAGGCCCTCTCGAAGATGACCAAAGATAAAAGAGAGATAGAGGCGCATGCTGCTGCCCTGGCCGTCCAGATGCAGGATGAAATCAACCAGGTTACCGAAGAGGCGAAGGTATGGGCAGCCAAGTCGATCCTTGAGGCCAGAATCAAACTGGTTACCGAAGCCAATGATCCATCCTTTGATAAGTCTTCATGGGAAATCAAAGAATGGAAGCAAGCCTTGATCGACTTAGGTGGAGGCGAGGATGAGACTGAAGCTATGATGGTTGAAGTGGGCGAAGCAGGGACAAGTGGTGTGAAGGGTCTGGATGAAGTTGAAGGTGGAAACGAGGCAACTGTGGAGACGGAAGCAAACGTATGAACGGGCGATGAAGGATACAAAAGACAAGGCCCAAGCCCGTTTTATTTTGCTTTTATAGTGTTTTTGATGAACAAGTACCATGGTCTGTAATAAACAATGGTAATTAGGATAAAGGATCCATGATCCTTAAGACAATCTGCGGGGGTGACAAAGTTGGAGGGATCCTCTATTAGTGGGAATGAAGCCTTTGTTGCCCATGTTTTTAATTTTCCGGCACTTATGAACCATTAGTAATTCTTACTTAACCCGGATGGATGGTCCATCTTTTCGTATGGTGAAGTCCGGGTTAAGAATTTTGAATAAGTCCTTGGGGCTTATTTTAATTAATATATAAATCTTTTGACTATTTACTTGTTATTTATTTTCAAAAACTTGTTAGATGTAATTTTATCATTGTTAATAGTTTGACAAATAATCTTGAGTAAAAGATTTTTAGGATATAAGATCTTTAAAAATCGTTTAGAATAGAATATCCTTAAGGAAAAAATATTTTGAAAAGAATATACTTAAATCATAAATCTTAGGATAAGACATCCTTAATAGTTGATAAAATTTATAAAAGAGAATTTCCTTGAAGGGCAAATTTTAGGATAAAGTATCCTTAATATAGGCAAATTTTTAGTAATCAAATAACTTTAAGATAATAGCTTTTCAAGCTAAAATACCCAAAACTATTGCAACAAATATCATACATAAGTTAATTAGCAAAGATCATACCAGAAGGTCTAAATAGACCTAAGTTACTAGAAGTATTGAACTCTTAATGATCCTTTCAAGAGTAGCTTTAGGATCCAGGATCCTTAGTTTCTTGATCTTCAGAAAGAATTTATAAAATCTGCTGTAAATAATTCATATTATTAACTGGGATCAAACCCATTAAACTGGGGACAAGCCCAACAAATATTCTGGGGACAAGCCCGTGCAACTGGGGACAAGCCTAACAAACTGGGGACAAGCCCATAATATAAACTGGGGACAAGCCCGATAAACTGGGGACAAGCCCATAAATAAACTGGGGATAAGCCCAACAAACTAGGGACAAGCCCAAACTGGGGACTGGCCCAAAGATACGGATGTTAACTGGGGACTCTCCCAAACCGGGATTTAGCCCAAACGTGAGATACGTGAAAACGTTATAAACCGGTGGTATGGTACGTCTACCATAAATCGTAGGATCCTCCATATAGCCGGAGACAACGAAATTGTCAGCCACTAAGCGTGTACTGGTCACGCTGCCTCGAACTATACGTCGGATAGCGTGCGCAACTGGCGATCGAGAGAAAGGTGAAAACCTTTAAACCGTAGGGGATATAACCATCGGGGGTCATCGTGGGCTAGGCCAAGAGAAATAGGATAGTACCTCGAATGTAAAGGAGAGGTGGACAACCTCTTGGATATTGAACCTCTTTTCGAAATCTGCATTGTTACTTAAAAACTTGGAAAAAAATAACATGTTAAGAATATATTATCCTTAAATTAACAACAATTCAAATAGAATAACTTATCAGAAAGATGTTACCGATTTAAGGATCCTAGATCCTTTATTGGATAATATATCCTCTCAGGATATTGGATCCTGATCAGAAAAAATATTTCTTGAGGTGGATGGCATTCCATGCTCTTGGTAACCTGTTTCCTTCCATTGTGAGCAAATGATATGCCCCCTTTCCTGCTTCCGACTCAATTTGATAAGGTCCTTCCCACTTGGGTGCTAGCTTCCCATCATCCGAATTTGTTGTGTTTTGGAAGGATTTTCTCAACACTAGATCTCCTTCTTGAAACCTTCTAATTATCATATTTTTGTTGTATGCCCCAGCTACCCTTTGTTGATAAGCTGCCATTCTGATCTTTGCTAGGTCTCTGAGTTCTTCTATAGTATCCAAGTCTTCAAGAAGGATTTCTTCATTGGCTTCAGGATCACGGATGCTCGTTCTCGCAGTAGGAACCACCATTTCTGTAAGGATCACAGCTTCTGATCCAAACACCAAAGAGAAGGGTGTTTGGCCTGTTGCATTTTTGGGTGTAGTCCTGTCTGCCCAAAGAACATAAGAAGTTCTTCAGCCCATTTTCCCTTCTTCGATCCTAGCTTCTTCTTTAGATTGTTGATGATAATCTTGTTGCTAGACTCTGCTTGACCATTGGCTTGAGGATGAACCGGAGTGGAAGTAATCATTTTGATGCCCCAACTGTCACAAAAGTTAGTGGTTCTATTCCCGATAAACTGGGAACCATTGTCACATACAATTTCAGCAGGAATACCAAATCTAGTTATAATATTTCGTTTAATAAAAGATATTACTTCCCTTTCTTGAACTTGTACAAATGCTTCTGCCTCAATCCATTTGGAGAAGTAGTCAGTCATAGCAAGCATAAAGACCTTTCCAACGGGTGCTTTTGGTAGCTTGCCCACAATATCCATACCCCATTTCATGAAGGGCCATGAAGAGGATATAGGATACAGAGGCTCCGCCGGCTGGTGAAGGATGTCCGCGTGTCTTTGGCAAGCATCACATTTCGTTGAATACTCCACTGCATCCTTTTTCATTGTTGGCCAGAAGTATCCAGTTCTGAGTATCCTGGAAAATAACGCTCTTCCACCTGTGTGATTGCCGCAATCTCCTTCGTGGAAATCCTTGAGTACTTCTTGGATCTCAGGATCCTCAATGCATCTCAAATATGGATCGGCAAGAGATTTTCTATATACCATATCATTTAACAAGATATATTGGGATACCTTGAGTTTGAAGGACTTGGGATTTTCTGTGGTTGGAATTTCTCCAGTCTGAATATAGTTCTTGATAGGATGGATCCATGTTCTGTTTTTTATTTAAGGATAAAGGATCCTAGAGCACGATTTCTTTGTCATTTGTTATCTCTCCAACTTCCTATTCTCCTATTGCTGGCAAGAGAATGTGGATTATTGGGATTTTCAAATCCTCAGGAATCTTCAGAGATGAGGCTAAGTTTGCTGAGGCGTCTGCCCCATCGTTTTCTTCCCTCGGTACCTGTGTAATACTAAATATTTCGAAGGATTTCGATAACTCCTTCACAACATCTAAATATTTCATTAGTTTCTCACCTTTAACAACATACGAGCCATTAAAGTGGTTAGTTATCAATAAAGAATCTACATAAACTTGAAGATACCTGATCCTCATGCTTTTGGCTAATTGCAAGCCTGCGATTAGAGCCTCGTACTCTGCTTCATTGTTTGTTGCCTCCAACTCACAAGCTATGGATTGGGGTAATATGTTCCCCTGTGGCGATTTCAGTAGGATCCCCAATCCTGTTCCTCTCACATTGGATGCTCCATTAGTGAAGAGTATCCAAGGATCCTTGATCCTTTCCAGTTGTTGGACCTCCAAGTCAGCTTCTGTTTGTAGATCACTAGTGAAATCAGCCACAAAGTCCGCTAGTTCTTGAGACTTGATTGCTATTCTTGGCTCGTATTGGATATCATATGCACTTAATTTTACAGCCCACTTAGCCATTCTACCTGACAACTCTGGTTTTCTAAGAACATTCTTTACAGGATAGTTAGTTCTCAAAATAATAGGATGAGTTTCAAAATAATGTCTCAGTTTAGTAGAGGCCATAATAAGTGCAAGAATTAATTTCTCTAAATGGGAGTACCTGGATTCTGCATCCAAAAGACACTTACTTACATATTACACAGGGTGTTGTTCACCATCATGGTCCGTTACCAAGACGGCACTTACTGCATTACCTGACACTGGGAGGTAGAGACATAAGGGTTCTCCATCTATAGGCCTTATCAAGGCTGGTGCTGAGGATAAGTAATCCTTCAAGGCCTTGAGTGCAGCCTCATGCCTTTCAGTCCACTCAAATTTCTTGTTCTTTCTGAGAATATCATAGAAGTCTTTGCACTTCTCGGAGGATCTTGAAATGAATCTATTCAAAGCTGCTACTCTTCCAGTGAGTCTCTGGACATCTTTGGCATTTGTAGGAGATTTCAGATTGATAATGGCTTCGATCTGCTCTGGGCTCGCTTCAATTCCTCTCTTTGTGACCATATATCCCAGAAACTTTCCAGCCTTAACACCAAAGTGGCATTTGGACGGATTCAGTTTCCCTGAGGTGATCCTCTGCTTTCTGCGACTTTACCACCATATCATCTATGTACACCTCCGTAGTCTTGCCCAATTTTTCCTTGAACATCATGTTGACTAGTCTTTGGTACGTTGCTCCTGCATTTCTTAGTCCAAACGGCATAGTAGAAATCCAAAGGATGAATGTTGTTCCTCTTGATCAGATGGTTCCATATGGTTTTGTTGAAATCCAAAGGAAGCATCCATAAAGGTGAGCATTTCATGTCCAGCCGTTGCGTCCACCATGACATCTATATGTGGTAATGGGAAAGGATCCTTGGGGCATGCCTTGTTTAAATCCGTGAAATCGACACACACCCTCCACTTTCCATTCTTTTTTGAAACAACGGCCACATTAGCTAGCCATCGAGGATATTGAAACTCTCTGATCATACCAGCCTTAAGAAGTTTTTCAACTTCTTCTTGTATGACCTTGTTCCTCTCAGGAGCAAATTTTCTTCGCTTCTGATGGACGGGTTTAACAGTTAAATCAAGGCCAAGTTTATGAGTGATTACCTCTTTTGAAATACCTATCATGTCTGAGTGCTTGAAGGCAAAAGTAGATCTTCTTCGCCCTAAGAAGGATATTATATCCTCCTCGATCTTACTGGGGATACTGGATCCTAGGAACACCTTTATTTCTGGATCTTCGGGGTCTAGTGATACTTCTTTAAGGTCTTTCTCCCGAGCTTCCAGTACGTCCCAAGGATGTTGTTGTAGTTTCTATGCTATAGTTGGTTTGGTTGTTGGCTTCATTGATGATGAATAATATTTCTTGGCCTCCGCCTGGTCACCCACTGTCTTTACAACTCCTCAAGGAGTAGGTAGTTTGATGCATTGGTGATAAGTGGAAGCTACAGCCTTCATTCCATGGAGCCAAGGCCTACCTAAAATAACATTACAACAGGAAAGGTTATCTATTACACAAAATTTTTGGTATGACTTTAACCCTTCAATATAAATTGGGAGGTTGATGTCCCCCAATGTCTTCTTGGTTTCACCACTGAAACCGACTAACACCGATGTTCTAGGAATGATTTCTGAATCCGGGATGTTCATCTTCTTGAGGACATCATGTTGGATAATGTTGACCGAGCTGCCATCGTCCACTAGGATCCTGCGTACATAATGGTTAGAGATAAATAAAGTAATAATCAAACCGTCATGATGAGGATCCTGAATGTTCAGCTTGTCTTCCTCATCAAAGAAGATTATCTTGTCTGTTGTTAACGTGGTTGAAATTATTGGATGATCTCTGTTATCCATTTTGATCTCCTTGGCGAGTCTTTTTGCTGCAGAGAAAGAAGTTCCACATATGTCTGAACCTCCGGAGATGAAATTGACCGCTTGCACATCTAGCTTGTCTTGATGAGGATCCTGGATCCTTGAATTGAAAAAGATTCTTTGATTAGTCACTCTAGCAGTGGGGATGAGCGGTCTTCTATCATTATCCAACTCTAATTCTTCCACAGGACTTTCTTCTATGGCACAAGAATCTCTAAATAATTCATAGTCTCTGGAGACAAAGTTGATCACATGAGCATCTGGCGGTGGTGGTGTTGCTTTCTGTGGAAGATCCTCAGGATCCTGGATCTTGCATTTTTTTCCTTCCCAAGAGTTCTTTAAATTGACCCTTGCTCATGAGGTATCCAATTTCCTTCCTTAAGCCAATGCACTCGTCTGTCACGTGGCCAAAATCTTCGTGGAAGGCTCACCACTTAGACTTGTCCTTGAAGCCGACAACCTTTTCATTCTTCCGGGGCCACTTTGCTTTTTCTCCCAGATCCTTCATGGCACAGATCAGGCCATGAGCGTCCACAGAGAAACAATAGTCGGAGATGCAGGGATAGTCTTTATCATCATCTCCTTCTTCAACTGCCTGTGCGTTCTGATTGTTGAACTTGGCGTACGGCTACAAATTGTTGTTCTGTTCCAGGATCCTTTATTCTTTTCGGGGGTTTCTCATTTTGCTTGTCCCCCAAGACGATCCTTGATCCTTCTATCTTCTTCCAATCGGATGTATCTCAATGCCCTGCTTTTGACTTCGTCTAATATCCTACATGGAGTCATCACTAAATCATCATAAAAGGGGGAGCTCTTCTGAATTCTCATCTTGAATGCTTCAACAGCAGTAGTCATGTCAAGACTTGGGATTTCCAGAGCTTCCTTACCGAACCTGGTAACGAAGTCCCTAAGGGATTCATCACTAGGTTGGATAACACGATATAAATCACTGGTTAACCTCTCAAATTTCCGACTACAGGAAAATTGATTGTTAAATAAGTTAACCAAGTGAGAGAAAGAAGTAATTGAAAAGGAAGGAAGACTTAGCAGCCATTTTAGTGCGGCTCCCTTTAGTGTGGATCCAAAGCCTTTGCATAGGCAAGCTTCTTTGAGTCTCTCCGGAATTGGATTGATGGATCCTTTCCCTATATTGTGCCACATGTTCTTCAGGATCAGTGGTCCCATCATACGTCTTCATGTTGGGAGTTTGGAACCGCTTCGGGATTTCAACATCACATATGGGCGGAGAGAATCTGGATAATCTGTGACTTCCCTCTGGTATCTCAAGAATTGGACGTATTACTCCCGGTACACTGGATATCATATCCTTTAGCTTCTGTAACTCCTTGGGCATGGCCTGGTTGATACTTGAATCCTGCATGGGAACATGGTTAGTATCTAAAGATATAGGATCGTACCAGTTACCTCTCTGCTGGGTGGGGTTTGGTATTCCAGACGAGTATCTGGGATAAGAGGAGTCAACAATCGGAGTGGGTCCTCCGGAAGCTATGAGCTCATGGGGATTATGTCCCCATTATGGACTTCGGAAGATCGTTGATGTCGGGACCCAAAGGATCCTTGATCCTGAAAGAAGGATCCTTGATAAAGAATTCCGGAGGATCCAGGCGGAAGCATCCCTGATCTCCTTTGGAACATCGAGGAACTCTGCATTGGTTGACCCATTGACCCCATGGTTGAAGCTAGATGGTCCTTGCTGGAAATCTGAGTATCCTTGGATCTGATGACCCATGGATCCTTGTTGAAGGATGGATGATCCTTGCTGAAAGACTGAGGATCCTTGAGTCTGAGGACCCATGGATCCTTGTTGAATGATGGATGATCCTTGCTGAAAGGCCGAGGATCCTT
Source organism: Bidens hawaiensis (assembly GCF_021521415.1). Classification (NCBI taxonomy): domain Eukaryota; kingdom Viridiplantae; phylum Streptophyta; class Magnoliopsida; order Asterales; family Asteraceae; genus Bidens; species Bidens hawaiensis. Next base: position 41,565 of record NW_027496235.1, on the reverse strand, counting down.
GAGTCTGAGGACCCATGGATCCTTGTTGAAAGATGGATGATCCTTGCTAAAAGGCTGAGGATCCTTGAGTCTGAGGACCCATGGATCCTTGTTAAAGGATGGATGATCCTTTCGGAAACTGAGCCAGGGATCCTGGACTTGTGAAATTAGCATCCTAGGCATCAGAGGGGTGAGATCCTCTGCTGGCCTCTTAGATTTCTTGATGTCTTCGATTTCACGCAGGATCCTTTGGTTGGTCTTGTTCTGTTGCTCCATATATGCCTTAACCTGCGAAAACATAGATGAAACATCATTGTTAGTGTCAACCATTGGCGCAGTAGCCGCGGTTTTTGAGCTCTAGAAGACTGGTAGTTGTGTCTTGCTTCTAGAAGCAGCAGCCTTTGTGTCGGTCGCTTTCACCAACCGAACGTTTCGTTTATCATATGTGTCGGTCGCTTTCACAAACCGAACGTTTCGTTTATTATATTGTGTCAGTCGCTTTCAACAACCAACCTTTTCGTTTATTTCGTAAGTAACGTTTCACACACTAGCTTATGGGACGAACCGATGGTGATAAGTTTTTAAATCCGTTTTGCAAATAAATATTTATTTACTTAAATAAATACTAGAATATAATTCTTATTAATGTCATTTTCATTTAGATATAACCGGTTCGTTGGTCGAATAGTAATTATCAATATATATATATATAATATATATATATTTGTAAATAATATATATATAATATATATATATCTATATATATTTGTAAATAATATTTCTATCAGTTTTGATTGTATAACATAACAAATTTTATACTCTTGTCCATAAACTCTAAACCAACTTAACATGTCTTTCGGTCGTTCTAAACGTTTGTGTTTGTAGTCTTAACCTTAAATCATATTTGAGCTTACTAGAGATATATAATCTTATATTTTCATTTATTAAATTATAGAATACCTCTTAAACCTAATATAAGTTCTTTTGTATTTAAAACCGTATATACTCTTTTAATCCCAGTTATCCAATGTCCATCCTTTAAAACCATATTTTTATATTCAAATATATATACTTCCCATTACAACCCTTTTCACCCTAAAATCTTCCAATACTCGTATGCTTCCAAAATAATCAAGTTATTAAACCTTTAAGCCACTCTTTACTCGATTTGATTCTTGGGTATTCGTTTTTATATCTTTTGCATGACCATTTCTCCCCATATTTAACTACCCATATAAATATAAATGATATTTTTGTAACACATCTTAGTTCATTTTAACAAGCATATATAATCATATTTAAGGTTAATAATCTTGTTAAATATAAATTACCGTTTTGTAACACATCTTAATTCATTGAAACCCATCATTTTAACAAGCATATATAATCATATTTAAGGTTCATAATTATCTTGTTATAGTGATCTCCTGTTTGGGTGAATAAACTAATCATAAACATAGCTTTTATGTAAACATAAAGAGTTAGCTCACTTAGTTTTAGGATTAGGGTAGAGAGGGATTAGAGGCTCTTGATCTTGTTTCTCTCCACATGAAGCTCGTTTAACATTCCAGAAAGAATCTCCTACGCCATCTTGTTCTTGAACACAATGAGATATAGAAATTAGTTTTTGGAGGTATGTGTCTTTGTTTATAAATTTGAGAGAGAGAGAGAGAGAGAGAGAGAGAGTGAACGTGAGGAGTATGATTCTTACCCGAAGGGAGAGATTCTTGAGAGAAGATAAAGTGATAGGCGATGGTAGTGTTTTCGGACTTCAGGCGTGGTGTTTCGCGGTGACCGCTAGAGGGTGGAGTTGGTTGCTGGTGGTAACGGGTTGACGGTTGTGACACTCGTCAATTTCAGGTTAACTCCGTTAATCCAAACTCCGTCAATTCAAAGTTAAGATCACTTGATCTATAACGCACATCTCATTACATTTAAACTAGGGTTTTAAATGACACATGATAATCACTACACATTTAGTCTTTGGGGATTGCACCGAAACGCACACGAGTCGACTCAAACCATTGGTTAACAAATGACAAATATCAAAACAATAAATACTTGATAAGTATGTGTTATAATCTATATGTTACTTGATAAGTATGTGAAATACTAAACACAAGAGACAAGAGTTATTAATTATACTAGAAATTGAATAACAAGAAGTAGAGGGACTTAAATAATCTATCCAGCATCAGTATTGACCTAGTGAGGGTTTTCTTTGACACGCAACTCTCGGATTTGTTTTTGAATTCTTCCCAAACAGTGAGTTTCACGTTCCCTTTTACTCTTTTAAACGTTTTTTACTTGGGGGAGATAACATACTCCAAACACTTTAGATTTTGTTATTGGTTATATGTCGCTTGTAAGGCTAAGTGGCAAACAAACCAACTAAAGTCCTTCATAACATCGAACCGTTTAGTATTTGTATAAGAGCGAGTCACTGTTGAGTAGTACTACTGGGTTTGACAAACCCCACCCAACTCTAAACTCGACTGTAGGTCGAGTGGGTGTAATCTTGGCTAACACATTACCATGGTCGTGGTTGACATGGTGGCAAGGCATATGATAAACAGTCAGCTTCGGTGTCGAACACTTAGTAATACTTGTTTGTTGACATGGTGGCAAGGCATATGATAAACAGTCAGCTTCGGTGTCGAACACTTAGTAATACTTGTTTTATAGGCTAGCTACCTATTGATATATAATTGACTTAACATTATCTGGTAACACAAACGCAAACACTTAAACGCAAACGTTTTCTTTATATATATATATATATATATATATATATATATATGTGAACTCACCAACCCTGTGTTGACACTTTTAGTATGTTATTCTCAGGTAGCCGAGGTGGGCGCGCGGTATAGGAACATGCATTTCATTGAACACTATCGTTTTGAAAACTTGTTTTTAAACTTTTATTAATTGGGTTTTAAGTCGTCCTGCGTGACGCAACACTTGGTTTATGATTTACGCTTCCGCACTTATTAAAACTTAAATATTCGTGGTTTAAAAACTTTGAATATGGTGTTTGAATATAACTAATGATTCCGATCTCGTTAGTTCACACCCTCTGACGGTAAAACTCCGTTAGTGGATTTTGAGGGTGTGATAGATTGGTATCAGAGCCATTGGTTATAGCGAACTAGAATTGCATGCATACTATACTATAACCGCAATGACCCATTAGTTATAATTTTTACGCACTGCATATATATATATTATATTTAGACTTTCGTTATCTTTATCTCTTTACCTAATTCACTCATACGCGCACATACACAACTTATCCTGTAGGGATGTTGACGCCACCATCATCATCATCCGACCAGGTGACTCAAGCCCATGGAAAGGAACCGCAACTACCTACCTCATCGCCACCCCGAGTAGCCCCGGAACTAGAAGCCCCTGCACCGAAGAGGCATCGCCTATCTGGAGGCATGTACGACGATGACATTAGCTGGGAGTGGTACCCGAGTCTGATCAGGCGTATGGTTTACCGCGAGCAAGTTCCCCCACTACCTCACCCGAGCTATCCTGCATACCCCAACACCCTACCACCCACAACCGAACCGATAGAGTGTGTTCTCGCAGCTGTTGTTTCCTGTCTAGATCGTGACGCGGATTTTATTCGCTCAGCGAAAGTGAACGTTCCCGAATTATTAAGAGATGGAACCGAGACTAGGAAAGAAATTTTCCGCCTGAAGGAAGCTGTGAGGGAAGTGCAGGAGGCTTACGATCAACAAATGAATATAATGAGAAAAATGCTAGCAGAGATGATAGATTTGCAAGAGCAACTCCTTGTGGTGAGATCCCGGACAGAGATAGCTCTAGAGCGTTGTGATATCTTACAGACGCAAATTGCCCAGAATGCAACAGAACCCGAGGAAGAACCTGAGGAAAACCTGAGGAAGAACCCGAGGAAGACCCCGAGGAGGAACCCGAAGAGGAACCGGAGGAAGAGCCAGCTAAGCCGGAGGCACACTCAGAGGTGTCCTCAGACGATGACATCCAAGAATGATAACACCTAGATGGAGGGGTTGTCTCCATCCAAACTATTATTTTCTATGATTTTAAGGATTGGTTTTAAATACTTTGTAGCGAATACAATGGTTTTAATCATGAATTATTATTTGGATTATTATATGGTTGTGATGTGATGTTTGCTCCTTTTATTTTTTTCTTTCTTACCTACCTTTTATTACATGTATGGTGTGTTGCATATGAAACCGAGAATTCATGTATAACATTTTATGCTGTGATTCTAGGAGATGGCTGGAAGAAACGATGGGCATGGTCGCGGCAACATCAACCTAACCGCAGCAGAACTCCAAACCCTATTGAATGACCATGCGGCGGCAACTTTAGCTGCACATGTTCAGAATCAAGTCGGAGGCCCAGCCGGAGTCTGTACTTTCAAGAACTACCTGGATTGCAAGCCCAACTCGTTTACGGGCACTGAGGGAGCCATAGGTTTCCTGCGTTGGGCTGAGAAGGTAGAGTCAGTTTTCGAGATGTGTAACTGTCCACCCGCCAGTAGGGTTAAGTTCGCTGTTGGAACACTGGAGGATTCTGCCCTCACTTGGTGGAACTCTAATGTGCAAATTCTTGGGTTGGAATTGGCAAACACTCTGAACTGGGAAGAGTTCAAGAATATGATGTGGGAAGAGTATTGTCGTAGAGAGGAAATCGCGAAGTTGGAATCCGAATTTTGGTCGTTGAAAATGGTGGGTTCCGAGATTGAAGCCTACACCACCCGTTCCCATGAGCTAGCAGTAATATGTCCATGGGTGGTAGACCCACCAAGTAAGAGAATCGAGATGTATATCGATGGTTTGGTACCCCAGATTCAGGGTATGGTGACGTCTGCTACGATTCAGCAAGTGATCCGAATAGCCCACAAACTGACGGACCAAGCAGTGGCACAAGGTGCGTTACCACCTAGAGGTTCCACCTCTAAAACCCGAGACCACTCAATCACTGACAACAACAACAACAACTCGGGTAATGGAAAGAGGAAATTCAACAAAACTAGGTCCTCATCATCGAACCCCCCACAGCAACAACACTACCGTAAACCCGAACCCGTCCGGAACTTCAATAATCAGGGTTCCAACAATAACAACAACGGTGGCGGGCAGGGTTCGAGTGGCTATGCTGGGAAGTACTCTAAATGCAACAAGTGCAACTATCACCATGCTGGCTCATGCGACCGTATCAAGTGTATGAGATGCGGAAAATTGGGTCATCAGGCCAAAGACTGTAGGGGAGTCCTAGCGGCAAAGGGTGCTCCTAAACAGCCTACGGCGACTAAAGGGTGCTTCGAGTGTGGTCAAGGGGGTCATTTCAGGAAGGATTGCCCCAAACTAAAGCAGAATGAGAACAATGGAGGCAGCAACAGTGGCGGAAGCAGTGGTAAAGGTAGAGCTTTCGTCATTGGGTCGGGCCAGGCCCGCAACGATCCGAATGCGGTTACCGGTAAGTTTCCTGTGAATGACTGTTTTGCTTCTGTTTTGTTTGACACTGGAGCTAATAGGAGTTTTATATCGGAAGCCTTTAGTAAACTCTTAGACTTAACTCCAACCCCGTTAGATGCTAAGTTTCCTATTGAATTAGCCGACGATAAGTCTATAGAAACAACTCATGTACTAGCGGGATGTAAGTTGAAACTGTCGGGTCATACTTTTGATATCGACCTCATACCTTTTACACTTGGTAGTTTCGATGTCGTTGTCGGCATGGACTGGCTATCCGAGAACCGAGCGGAGATTATATGTCACGACAAGATAGTCCACATCACTACCCCTTCCGGCGAAATCATTTCGATCCAAGGCGAGAAGAGCGGCATGACCACCAGCATCATCACCCTCATGAAGGCACAAAAATATTTATGAAAGGGTCATCCAGCAATTTTAGCCCATATTATCGAGAAACCCGCGGAGGAGAAGCGAATCGAAGACATACCGATTGTGCGAGATTTTCCGGAAGTCTTCCCGGAGGATTTGCCTGGACTCCCACCTATTCGACAAGTCGAGTTCCAAATCGAATTGGCCCCCGGTGCAGCACCCATAGCACGAGCCCCGTATCAGCTCGCACCGGCGGAGCTTCAAGAGTTGTCCACTCAATTACAAGATTTGTTGGATAAAGGTTTTATCCGACCCAGCTCATCACCATGGGGAGCTCCTGTCTTATTTTTTCAAAAGAAGGACGGGACTTTCCGCATGTGCATCGACTACCGAGAACTGAACAAGGTGACGGTTAAGAACCGTTATCCCTTACCTGAATTGATGATCTCTTCGACCAGCTGCAAGGATCGAGTTACTACTCGAAGATCGATCTGAGATTTGATTACCATCAATTAAGAGTGTGTGAAGAAGACATTTCAAAGACGGCTTTCAGAACTTGGTACGGTCACTACGAGTTTTCAGTTATGCCTTTTGGCTTAACCAACGCACCAGCCGTATTCATAGATCTCATGAACAGAGTATGCAAGGCGTACCTCGACAAGTTTGTGATTGTTTTTATTGATGATATCCTCGTCTACTCCAAGAACAAGACCGACCAAGAAGAACACCTGAGGTTGATCTTAGAATTGCTGAAGAAGGAACAACTGTACGCTAAACTCTCGAAATGCGAATTTTGGCTTCGCGAGGTTCACTTCTTAGGACATGTGATCAATGAGAATGGTATCCATGTCGATCCCGGCAAGGTAGAGTCCATCAAAAACTAGGAAGCACCTAAGACTCCGACTGAGGTGCGACAATTCCTAGGACTGGCTGGCTACTACCGACGTTTCATCGAGGGATTTTCAAAGATTGCTCAACCCCTCACCGCCTTGACACACAAGGGTACTAAGTACAATTGGGGTGACGCGCAGGAGTCCGCTTTCCAACTGTTGAAAACCAAACTCTGTAGCGCCCCTATCCTAGCCCTCCCCAGGGAACGGAAAATTTTGAGGTGCATTTTGACGCATCGATACAGGGTCTCGGTTGCGTGTTGATGCAACTCGAGAAGGTTATAGCCTATGCCTCTCGACAACTACGAATCCACGAGAAGAACTTCACGACACATGACCTGGAACTCGGAGCTGTGGTGTTTGCTCTTAAGATATAGAGGCATTACTTGTACGGTACCAAGTTTACCATTTACACCGACCACAAGAGTCTCCAGCATATCTACGATCAGAAGAAGCTGAACATGCGACAGCATCGTTGGGTCGAGCTACTTAAGGATTATAACTGTGCCATCAAGTACCACCCTGGCAAGGCCAATGTAGTGGCCGATGCTCTCAGTAGAAAAGAAACCCATAAACCTAGACGAGTGCGAGCATTACAGCTTACGATTCACGCTAACTTACCCGATTAGATTCGTGATGCTCAACTCGAAGCCTTGAAAGACGATAATCTCCCATCAGAACTCATGCGGGGCATGAACAAGCAACTTGAAACCAAATCGAACGGGGTCCGATATTTCAAAAACCGGATTTGGGTCCCTCAATACGGAGAGTTGAGAATCCTAGTGATTGACAAAGCACACAAGTCCCGATATTCCATACACCCTGGCTCAGATAAAATGTACCATGACCTAAAGGCACTTTGCTGGTGGCCAAACATGAAAGCCAACATTGCCACCTACGTGAGCAAATGCTTGACTTGTGCAAGAGTCAAAGTGGAATATCAGAAACAATCTGGTCTGCTACAGCAACCGGAACTTCCAACGTGGAAATGGGAACACATCTCCATGGATTTCATCACGGGATTACCCAAAACACCGACGGGATGCGATACCATCTGGGTGATCGTTGACCAGTTGACTAAGTCTTCGCATTTCTTAGCGATCAAGGAATCAGAAAAAATGGAAAGACTGACTCGCATCAATATGAAAGAAGTAGTGTCTAGACACGGAGTGCCTGTCTTAATCATATCTGATCGAGATTCCCGTTTCACTTCGCACTTCTGGAAGTCACTACAGAGTGCACTAGGCACCCGCCTTGATATGAGCACAACATACCATCCTCAGACGGATGGGCAAAGTGAGCGCACCATTCAGACCTTGGAGGACATGTTGCGTGCATGCGTGTTGGATTTCGGAAAAAGTTGTATACCTCACTTGCCTTTGGTAGAGTTTTCGTATAATAACAGCTACTACTCAAGCATTAAAGCAACGCCGTTTGAAGCGTTGCACGGACGAAAGTGTCGATAACCTCTCTACTGGGCAGAGGTGGGTGATACCCAAATCACTGGTCAAGAATTAGTACTTGAAACCTCTGAAAAGATTGTTCAAATCCGAAACCGCATGGCAGCAGCACGAGATCGCCAAAAGAGTTACGCCGACAAGCGCCGAAAGCCTCTTGAATTTCAAGTGAACGGCCAAGTTTTACTCAAAGTCTCACCTTGGAAAGGTGTAGTTCGCTTCGAAAGGCGAAACAAACTCAATCCACGATACGTTGGCCCCTACCGGATAACTGAGCGCATTGGTCCGGTAGCATACCGACTGGATTTACCAACGGAACTCAGTGGCGTACACAATGTATTCCATGTATCCAATTTGAAGAAATGCCTTTCCGATGAAACCCAAGTAGTTTCTCTGGGCGAGTTGCAAGTGGATGAACAGCTACGCTTCATCGAAGAACCAGTCAAAGTTTTGGATTGGGAAACCAAAACACTCAAGCACAGCAAAATTCCAATCGTTAAGGTTCGTTGGAACTCGAGACGTGGACCAGAGTTCACGTGGGAACGCGAGGACCAAATGATGAAAAAGTATCCTCACCTTTTTGAAGGGTTGACCAAACACCGAAAACCGCGAAAGCCGTCAAACCGTCAGAAATCACCAGAGGTAAGAATTAAATTTCGGGACGAAATTTCTTTCTACTAGGGAATGATATGACAAACTGAAAATATTTCTTGATTTTTCAGACACCCATCTGAAAATATTTCTTGCTTTTTCAGACACCCATCGCGACTTGACTCAAATTTTCGGGACGAAAATTCTTTCAACATGGGAATAATATGACACTCGTCAATTTTAGGTTAACTCCGTTAATCCAAACTCCGTCAATTCAAACTTAAGATCACTTGATCTATAACGCACATCTCATTACATTTAAACTAGGGTTTTAAATGACGCATGACAATCACTACACATGTAGTCTTTCTGGATTGCACCGAGACGCACACGAGTCGACTCAAACCATGGTCAACAAACGACAAATATCAAAACAATAAATACTTGATAAGTATGTGTTATAATCTATATATTACTTGATAAGTATGTGAATACTAAACACAAGAGACAAGGGTTATTAATTATACTAGAAATTGAATAACAAGAAGTAGAGGGACTTAAGTGTAACAAGTTAATATTTAATATTAACAAAAACCCTAACCTCCCTCCCTCTCCCTTACAATCGATCGCCCCCCCTCCTCACACCCCCTTGGCGACGACAATCACCAACCACCACCATACCACTTCCGTTTGACCTCGTTTTTCATAATCGGAGCATCCCACACTTGTTTCTAGTCATCCCTCACCTTCCTCTTGCTTGTTTCTGCGTTTTTGAGGTATAAACATAAACCCTAGTTTTCGAAAATTAGGTGTTAAGTGTTCATATGCTTTGATTTGATTAGATGATGCTAGATTATGCTTCGGTTGTTGATTTGAATGATCGTGTGTGATTTTGAACGGTAAAAAATTGTCATATCTGTTGGTACATGTGTGTCAGTAGTTCATAGTCTACCATTTGTAATCGAGTCTGTAATGTAATTATGTTTATGATTATGTTTATGTTTTTGTATGTGCGAAGTTGTCAACAAGTTCGCTCAGGCGAACTTGTTGAACAAGCGAAGTTATGGACAACTTCGCCTGAGGCAAAGTTGTCGTGCTTATTTAAACTGTTCAGCCGTAACAGTTTAGGGTGAATTAGTTGAGCGTTTTGAGAGCTAGTTCATTTCGTGTATCAGTGAGTTACTTGTTTACAAGTCAGAGTCTGTAATAGTGACCTCGAGTCACGTGTTCGGTTATCAATATAACGTGTTTCGGTTATTGCTCGTGTGTTTGATTTATACATATTCTGCACTCGTATCTACCTACGCAGGGATTCCGCACCTGCGCAGATAGCGACATCCCGTGTACGATCCGTCCAGGAGCCTACAATTGGTATCAGAGCCATCGGCTCGATTGTGAGGTTCGGGATTTCACGCGGGTGTAGAAAACGTCTCGTTTGACCTATTCGCGGGACGTGTTTTTATTGGGATTGTGTTATACTCGTGTTTGACAGTCATTTTCAAGCCATTACATCGATCGGAAACTGCTAGATTGACGAAATCAGATCTGAACAGTTTCCTTGTTCATCGGGCGAAGTTACCGTTCTTCAGGCGAAGTTGCCGTCACTGGAAGTAGGGTTTCGGCGAAGATATAAGGATTAAGCGAAGTTAACCACAACTTCGCCTACCTCCTAAGTTCGCCTAAGCGAAGTTATCCTCAACTTCGCTTACCTCCCAAGTTCGCTTACCTCCTAAGTTCGCTCATCCTAAGCGAAGTTATTCTTAACTTCGCCCAGTCAAGCGAATTTAAGGGCCTTATTTTTAAGGCCCAGCGAAGTTACACTTTCCAGCGAAGTTAACTTTCAAGCGAAGTTATTCTTAACTTCGCCTACTGTACTGTTTGGAAGATTTTTTTTAATTTTCGGGTTTTCGGGTTTTCGCAAAGATGTCGTCAATTAACATCTCCGATTTAGTCAAGATGGAAGTAGAAGCGGGGTTAGCCACTAAGGCCCCGAGGTTGATGAAAGGAACTGACTTCGTGGCATGGAAGGACAGATTCATCCAATACATTAAATATCAGGATGCAAAAATGTGGGTGTGCATCCAGGATGGATATATCCCTCCAACTATGCAATACGAAGGTCGTGATGTGGTTAAGAAGTATAGCAAAATGGAGGACGAAGAAAAGAAAATGTATGAGGCCGAGAGCAAGGCCCATGCAGCTATAACTATGGCACTTCCTCAAGAGGTTCTCCATACTTTCAGAAAGTACACTTCTGCGAGAGAGCCTTGGGATGCTCTTGAAAATAAATTCGAGGGGAACGTGGGTATCCGTGCATCAAAGATTAAACTTTTGAAGACCCAGTTCTCCGTCTTCAAATATTTGAAGAACGAATCACTGGATGATATTATCACCAGATACTATCATCTAATGACAGAGCTTAACAATTATTCGATTGCTTACTGAGAAGAAGAGATCGTTGAAAAGCTTCTCGATACTCTCCCACCGAAGTGGGAAATGTACACCGTTCTTATGAGGGAAGACAGAGACTTTCCTAATTATGATCTGGAAACGGCAGTAAACAAGCTCAGAACTTATGAGCTTAATATGGTTCGAAAAGAAACACCAACAGATCAGATACAAGACCCTGGTATGTATGGTGCAAAGGTTAACTCAGGCTCAAGTTCGAGGCCTGAATCTGCTGCTTTTTACTCAAAAGGGGAGTCAGGTCCTGACTCTTCTCATGAAGGAAACGTTTCTGTGAACTTGAACGGTGATGTCTGTTTCGTTGCTGGAGGATCAAGTACTTCAAAGCCTCAAGCATCCACAAGTGGTTTCTCTGCAAATGCCTCAAGCAATAATTATTCCAAGATGTCTATGAGTGTAAAATCTGCTGAAGAGCAGTTTGCAGTCTATGCATCATTTATTGCTTCCTACGAAAACTACATCCAGGGGAAGATTGTGGACCCTGCTGTTCTGGATGAGGATTACGACCAGATCGATGCTGATGATCTGGAGGAGATGGATTTGCAATGGCAAATGGCAATGATTGTGAGGCGAGTTAAACGGTTTATGAAGAAAACTGGGAGAAAGTTTGTTGGTGGTAGGCCTGGATTCGACAAATCTAAGGTAAGGTGATATAATTGTCAGCAATACGGGCACTTTGCCAAAGAATACAGAAATGAAAGAGTTGAACGTGGACAAGGTCGGCCTACACAACACTCTGGAATTAATAGAGAGATTAATGCCATGTTGACCAGAGAGGCAGGTGAATACAACTGGAACCTGCATTCAAATGAATCTGGTGAGCAAGCGAACATGGCTGAGGCTGAAGTTGAAGAATGTGAGAAGGTTGATGGAAATGAGAAAGCTACTGAAGAAGAAACAGCTTTCATGGCAGATGACAAGGACAATCGCTCCGAGGTAAGTAATAAGAATATTTGTACTAATTGTGAGAATTTGTCTGAGCAACTAACAACAATAACTGATCAGTACGTCCGTTTAGATGCTGATTTTAAAACTATTAAAGAAGATCACCATTTTACGAAAGCAAGAGAAAACAGTTATAAAATTAAACTAAAAGCATGTGAAAAAGACATTCAAAGCTTAAAAACTAAACTTGCTGAAAAAATTGAAATAATTGATCTTAGTTATGAAGTTTTAGAAGAAAAAACTAAATTGATTGCTGATCGGGATAAACAGATTGCTGACCACCAGGTGAAGGTGGTGGAACTGAACCGCAAACTTGAGCAGTTCAGGAATTCCTCGGCCATCCTTGATCACCTCGTGAGTGATCAAGGTACCTCTGCAAAGAGGGGAGGAATCGGTTATCACGAGGTTCCACCACCCTTTAACCACAACTATACTTATAATCCGAGTGTTCAGAAATCTGTTGATTTCGAGGTTACTCAGACAACTCCCATCAAGGTTACAAATATAGAACTAAGTGTTAGCTGTGGCGAAACGAGTTCGCCTGTTTCAAATGTGAAAGTTTCTGTCTCGAGTCCAGTCTCATCGGAATCGGATAAGTTGTCTGTATCTGGTCAGACGAAAGAGAAGGTAGTGTTACCCACCGGTGGAGATAAAAATAAATCTACTAAAAAGTGTACTCCACTCAAACCGTATGTCCCGCCTTATGTGAGACGAACGGCTGGTAACACTGCCTCTACATCCAAAACAACATTTGAAAAGAAAATGGAGTATAGATGTTGTTTTCGATGTAATAAAATAGGACATCTTGTTGCAGATTGCCCTCTGAAGCCGAGATTCAGAGGTGTGAGGCCAAATAAAACTGAGGATAAGCGTCATTTTGTTACTGCTAAAAATGAAAACTTTTCAAAGTGCCAAAATGTAACTAATTCAAGTTTTTATAAAAACAAACCTCAGTTTTTCAACCAAACCACAAGATATAACACTTTCAATTCACATAAGTTTGGAAGGCATCACACTCAATCTTCAAGAAGATTTCCTAACAGGACTTACAGGAATTATCCTGATGCTAACTTGAGAAAGCCAGGGTACGGGACGTATCGATCCAAGACCAATTGGTCTTGGGTCCCAAGATTCTAATTCTTTGTTTTATTGTGCAGGAACAGTTGAACAGGGCTGCCAACAATCTTTGGATTGTAGATAGCGGCTGTTCCCGGCACATGACGGGCAACAAACACTTGTTGCACGACTTAAAACCTGTTCAGGGAGCGAGAGTTAGTTTTGCTGGTGAAAGCGGAGGAAGGATTACTGGTAGAGGAACAGTGTCAAATGGAAGGATGACACTTGAGAATGAGAATTTTGTGGAGGAATTAAAGCACAATCTGCTGAGTGTGTCGCAGATTTGTGATAAAGATTACACTGTCCATTTCACGAAGAACGAAGCGATCGTATTAAAGCCTGGTTTTCAGATACCAGACGAATGGATAGTTATGAAAGCTCCACGTGACACGAATACATATGTGATGGATATGAGGTCTACTGAAATGGCCACCGGAGAATCTTGTTTAATGACAAAAGCAAGCGAATCAGAATCAGAATTATGGCACAGGAGAATGGGACACATTCATCTTCGGAAGATGAACTTCATTGTCAAGAATGGGCTTGTGATGGGCGTTCCCTTAAAAAGTTTTAACTTTGAAGACAAATGCATAGCATGCAAGAAGGGAAAACAACACAAGAAATCCCATCTCACCAAGAAGATCAATTCAATTGCCGGTACTCTAGAACTACTTCATATGGATCTCTTCGGTCCCGTGAATGTAAAAAGTCTAGGAGGTACTTCTTACTGCTTGGTGATCACTGATGACTACTCGCGATATTCGTGGGTATATTTTCTGAAATCTAAAGATGAGACGACTCAAATGGTGAAGAATCTAATTACTAAGGTTGAGAACGTCATGAGTAAATCAGTTAAATACATCAGAAGTGACAATGGGACAGAGTTCAAGAACTTTGAAATGGAAATCTTCTGTCTTCAGAAAGGAATTGAACATCAATACAGCGCTCCGTATACTCCGCAACAGAATGTAGTGGCTGAAAGGAAGAACCGAACGTTAATTGAAGGAGCCAGAACTATGCTGGCAGACTCGAAGCTTCCTGTGATGTTCTGGGCTGAAGCAGTTGCTACAGCCTGCTATGTTCTGAATAGGGTGTTAACCGTTAAGAGACATGGAAAAACATGTTACGAGCTTATGCATGGAAGGAAGCCCAACTTGTGCGGTCTTGAACCATTCGGGTCTCCTTGTTCGATTCTGAAGACTAATTCGAAATTTGGTGAAGTAGCCGATGAGGGAATCCTAGTCGGTTATGTAGTTGGGACTCCCAACAGACGGGTCTTCAATACGTCGACTTGCAAGGTGGAGGTGGTTTGTAACACCGACATTACTAGTTACCAATCGCCAAAACCAAGCAATGGACCTGCTGAGCTTTTCGACTATGTTAAGCTTTTTAAGTCGTTTAACGTACCTGATTTGGAAATTTCTGAAGAAGACGAAAGAGCTGTGACGAAGATGATACTTGATGAGGAAGAGAATCTATTGCAACGACAACTGATTGAGAAACCTCAACCTTCCACATCAAACACTATCGGTACCCCTGCGGCCTCAACTGAAGATGAATTTATTAATCCTTTTCACTCTCAGCAAGAAACAACCATTGATGAGATCTCTTCAAATTTGGAAGATAATTTGCATGTCGGTTCTGTTCCGACCACGAGAATACACAGAGATCACCCTTTGGAGAATATTCTAGGTGATGTGTCCAACGGTGTACAAACCAGAAAAAGCTTGAATGAGCACACCTGTGTTTATACAAGCATTAAGGAAACGGGTATACTGAACGAATGTTTGTACTCCTACTTTATAAGGCAGATTGAACCAAAGAATTATCAAATGGCTTTAAAGGACAGCTCGTGGGTCGAAGCCATGCAAGAAGAGTTGTCTCAGTTCGAGAAAATGGAAGTTTGGACTTTGGTTGAAAAACCAAAGAATGTGCATGCTATAGGCACAAAATGGGTGTTCAAGTGCAAGAGAGATGATAAGGGGATTATCATAAGAAATAAGGCGAGGCTGGTTGTTAAAGGTTATAATCAGCAAGAGGGTATTGATTACAATGAGGTGTTCGCTCCTGTCGCCCGGTTGGAGGCGATTAGATTGTTTTTGGCATTTGCTTCTTTTAAAAAGATGAAGGTATTTCAGTTGGACGTGAAGAGCGCGTTCCTAAATGGTAAAGTTGATGAGGTTGTGTATGTTGAGCAACCTCCGGGTTTTCCAGACCCAGACTTTCCTGATCACGTATACAAGTTGAGCAAGGCGCTGTATGGATTACATCAGGCACCTCGTGCCTGGTATTCAACGTTATCAGACTACTTGCTGGAAAATGGTTTTGAAAGAGGTTTGATCGACAGTACGTTGTTTGTGAAGAGAGAAGGAAGCGACTTCCTACTAGTTCAAGTCTACGTGGATGACATCATATTTGCTGCATCAAGAGTATCCATGTGTCAGGATTTTGAGGCTGTCATGAAGAAGAGGTTCGAGATGAGTGCTATGGGTGAACTAACTTTCTTTCTAGGATTGCAGGTTGATCAGAAGAAGGACGGGATGTTCATTCATCAGACGAAGTACGTTCATGATGTACTCAAGAGATTCAAGATGGAGGACAGTTCTCCATATGACACTCCAATCTGCGTCAACCACAAATTGGGCGCTGAATCAGATGATGACGCAGATGTGGACCCAACTCTGTATCGGGCGATAATAGGTTCATTAATGTATTTAACTGCTTCTAGGCCTGATATAATGTTTGCTGTTTGTCTTTGTGCTCGTTTTCAGGCAAACCCAAAGGAATCTCACATGAAAGGTGTGAAGAGGATTTTGCGGTATCTCAAAGGCAAGCCGAAGCTAGGGTTGTGGTACCCAAAGGGAGGAGACGTTGAACTGGTGGCATATACAGATTCTGATTATGGAGGATGCAATCAGAGTCGGAAGTCAACAACAGGAGGCTGTCAGTTTCTTGGAGGAAGATTAGTTTCCTGGCAGTGCAAGAAACAGACATCAGTTGCAATTTCAACATGCGAAGCTGAATACATGGCAGCATCCAACTGCTGCTCTCAGGTTTTGTGGATTCAGCAACAATTACGCGACTATGGTCTAAATTTCTTACTCACTCCTATTTTAATTGATAACACTGCCGCCATCTCAGTAATTAACAATCCCGTGAAGCATAGTAAAACTAAGCATATTGACATTCGTCATCACTTCATACGGGATTGTGCTGAGAAGAAACTGATCAAGATCGAAAAGGTTGATACACTGGAAAATTTTGCTGATTTGTTTACCAAAGCGTTTGATAAATCCAGATTTCAAAACCTAATTGAGCTGAACGGGATGATCAATCCCGAGTAACCATGTCTTTGTGTTTATTTAAAAAAAAATAATAAAAAAATGTGTCATTATTGCTTAAAATAAGTCGGTTACCTCAGTTTGATGGACATATCCTCGGATATGTTTTGGTCCTCGTTTTGACTTAGAGAATGAGGATCGCCATTAACCAGAAGACTAAAAGTGACCGGGGCAGTTATGACGTGTGTTCTTTCAGTTGCTGAAAATTAGTCGGTCATTCTTAGTGAGAAGGACACATACTTGTATGTGGTCGGTCCAGTTGATCCATTGGATCTTCAGGATTGCCGTTTACCTGAAGACTTTGACGTGATCGGGGCGATTGAAATCAAAAATTTTATAGGGAAATGAAATTACTTTTCAAGTCTATTACTTCGTATGAAGTAAATGTGCTATGTTTAACAGAAAATTGATCTAACCTTGGAAAATGATATATATACTGATTGTGTGTGCTTAACTGGTGAAGTTATTAGGCTTAAAAAGGCTTTAGGACAATCATTGTATGTCATGGTAACTTTATATGGTGCGTAAAAGTAGATGTGATACAAACTAATTTTACTTGATTTTACGTGGAAACTCCTTAAGAGTTTTGCGTGTCTTCATATATGTCTTTTCGAATGATAGGCAGAAAAGCGATTACCCAGTTATACACGAGCCCATGTGTGTTCTGATTCCCGTGAAGAAAGCGTTTCAAGACACTGCAGTGATCCAGATTCGGGACTTGCAGTAAAATTCTAATTTGAAGTCTATGTTAAAAAAAAAAAAAAAAAAAAAAAAAAAAAAAAAAAAAATTATTGTAACATATTAGTGATCATAAATTCAAGACTTCTCTATCTTAGAGCAAGATGAAGAACGGGAAACAGAAGAAGAATACATACAAGTTAATCAGACACTATCGGTCGAAGTCAATTCGGGGTGACTTGGGGAAAGCCAAATACGCATTGAGGATAGATAGGAGGCATCAATATTTCTGAGTTGTTGCCCACTTAAATTTTAAGGATTAATTGAACATAACTCGTATCACAGAAACGATGAAAACCATCTTAAGTATATTACCTGCTTACAACCTGTCTCTATATGTCATAATACAGCTAAACACGGATCTATGTGACAGTCACGTAGTTAGTATGATTCCTGTTAGGATCTTTTCTAAAACGTAGTGGTCCCTGACTAGACTGAAATTTGATCCCTTATTTGGTTAAATTTTTATAAGTTTTTCTATTTTTGTAGTTGTATTATTATATAGCTGGTTACTCGGACGTGATCATATTTGTTTAACTCTTTTTGGAAGATTCTAATGTTAATTGAAATATGTTCAAACTTAAAGGGTTGATTCTGAAATTATAGGCGAAGTTGTTGAATCAGGCGAACTTGTGCTTAACTTCGCCTAGGCGAAGTTAAGTGTAACTTCGCCTGATCAACTCTGGCCCTATATAAGAAGTCAAACAGTGTAAAAAGTTCATTATTTTCTCAAAACTTTCAGCGAACTTAAGCTCCGATAATTCCGGCGAACTTAAGTATTTTCCCGGCGAACTTTATCTCCTTTCCGATTTCGATCTTTGTTTCCGTTTCTTGTATCATTTAAGGGTATGTGTTGTCGATATCTTTCACAAAAATACTCGTTCATTATCGTTTTACCCGGTTCGAGACCTCGGGTTGTCGGACCTTCAAAACCTTGTTTTTCAACCTGGTGTTACGTGTTCATGGACAAGCTTTTCGTCTTAATACCATTATTATGTTGTGTTCTTCTCTCCTGGATCGTCAATTAGTGCGAAAACATCGGATCTATGGCCTTATGAATCGGAACAGTCGCCGTTTCAGATTCAGGCGAAGTTAGGGTTTAGACTTGTAGGGGAGATGAGTTGCGGACAAAACGGAGAGAAGATCAAGACGATGATCCCAATGCACTGGAAGGTGCAGGTGGTGAGCTGCCAAGAACCTCTCAGGCTCTTGGGGCTTCCACAGCTGAGGGGGAGTCTACAAGTGCAGCTGGTGACGAGGTGGTAGCGGTTGATGATGATGATGATGTCGAAGATGTAATCGACGCATTAAAAGAGCTGGATGAGGATGATGATGATTTTATGCTGGAAGAAGATGTGCTGCCGGTTGATGAGATTGAGAAGATCGGTGAGCAAATTACTGTTGAGAATGTGATAGAGGAAGGGGAGATTGTAGATGACTCCGTGGAACACGAGATTCCGGAGGTTGAGATGCCAGAGATGGGTGATAAGACTGTTGAGGAAGATACTGAATGAGAGGAACAACCGAATTGGAAAGAAGGTTGTGCTCACTGGTTCATAAAGACGAAGAAGCCGGCGATCCCTAAAATGTTCAAAACAAGTTACAATATTAAGGGATACGCAGAAGCAAAGAAAGGTATTATCTGCTGGATATATGATGAGCAGCTGCGGCTCTTCGTGATCAAAAGATACGATGGAATTCAGTACTTCAGGAGAACGTTGAGATCTTTAAACACACTGCCTGAATGTGAGGTAAAAGATTTAGCCAGATTGGGATTGATAAACCGAAGTGAAGACAACATGGCTAGAATCATCGGGAAGATCGTGTGGAAGGAGTGTATTAAGGAGAAGAAGTTTGAGCTGATGAGACCACAAAAGGGGAAACTTGTCGAAGACAAGGATAGAGGTCTGAGAGCTGATGGAAAGCCTTGGATGATAATGAAGTATAAACCGATCCGGTGTCTTAAAGAAGTACCGATGAAGCTCATGCCCAAGGACGTGCTCAAAGACCTAAAATGGTGGTTCGTGGATTGTGAGACAGCGGAGGCGGTAATGGAAGATGAGGATGAACAAGAAGTGCTTAGGGTTTACGACCCGATGCATCTTGTTAATCTATCGCAGGCTGATCTGAAGGTGCTTAACGAGAAGAAGATCTTCTACATTCCTGCTTGGAAGGATCAAGCTAGGAAATATCAACGGGTGGTGTCGGTGTGTGTTAGAGAGGGAGCGCACGCGTAGAGATGCAAGATTACAAGACTCAAGATTTAAAGATCAAGATATGAAGCTACTGCCAAGGGGGAGTCTGTTGGTACATGTGTGTCAGTAGTTCATAGTCTACCATTTGTAATCGAGTTTGTAATGTAATTATGTTTATGATTATGTTTATGTTTTTGTATGTGCGAAGTTGTCAACAAGTTCGCTCAGGCGAACTTGTTGAACAAGCGAAGTTATGGACAACTTCGCCTGAGGCGAAGTTGTCGTGCTTATTTAAACTGTTCAGCCGTAACAGTTTAGGGTGAATTAGTTGAGCGTTTTGAGAGCTAGTTCATTTCGTGTATCAGTGGGTTACGTGTTTACAAGTCAGAGTCTGTAATAGTGACCTCGAGTCACGTGTTCGGTTATCAATATAACGTGTTTCGGTTATTGCTCGTGTGTTTGATTTATACATAATCTGCACTCGTATCTACCTACGCAGGGATTCCGCACCTGCGCAGATAGCGACATCCCGTGTACGATCCGTCCAGGAGCCTACAATATCTTAAAGGATGATTAGTGTTACAACTGAATATAAAGTGTTTTTGCATGATTACAATGTTTATTGCATGTTTGGGGATGTGTCGTATGCTTTGGATAGACGCTAGATGATTGTGTGTGCTTGCTGATTTTTGACAACAGAGATAGTTAAACTTGAACGAGGTGTAACTTGCTAAATATGAAACCAAACTGGACTATTTTTGAGTCTAAAAGGTAGTACTCTGAGTCTAGTTTTCAGAAAACCCAACCACGCCTGATTTGGAGGTGTTTTGGTTACTCAAACGATTTAAATGTGATCAAAGGTCAAAACTGATGCTGGATAGATTATTTAATTCATGTTTGGATGACTATAACTCGATGTTAATTACATGTTTTGATGCGATTTCTGATGCTATAATATACTAGGTTAAGTCTAGTTTCTAAAGAGTCCAAATTTGTAATATTTGGACGTGTAAAAGTTAACATCTATTATTTTACAAAACCGTAGTGCAAGTCTGAATTGTGAGGTCTGCTGTTAGGATGTTTTGAAATTATCATACCTCATAAACTACAAGACAAAATGGGTTGGTTCTACTTCTGGAAGTTAACATTTTGAGTTAAGAATCTAACCCAATTGGTCTTGCATTAATTTAATTTACCATTTAACGGAATAACAAATATCATTCTGTTGCGCACGATTTTGACTGCTGTGAGTTTACTGTAATGTTTTGTTCTTTGTGAGAAAACTATGTGGAATAAAAATACAATAAAAATAGTTCTGGAAACCTAACTCATGTGTGCTTTTGTGACGATTTTGGTGAATTAATTGATATGTTATGATCTGTTGAATAGAGTAATCTTTCAAGTAGAAATCTGTCTTGATAAAACTAGCTGCTGAACTATGTGAAAATACATGAAACGTGTTTGTTAATAGATAATTGCCATGTTTTGAATAAATGGCCCTGGTGGGGAGATAATTTACTAGTAATGTACAATGTTAGTATTTGATGCTTAAGTAGTTGTATACACATGTAACGTGTCACCAATGTGTTTGTCGAGTCACACATAATTCACAAACGAAACACGAAACGTATCTCATGCATAGGTATTATGTGCCGAGTCCAGAGACTCAATAGTAGTTTAAATACTTAGAGAATCTCATTTTTGTTTTAGAGCACTAGTGAGGGTTTTCTTTGACGCCATTTCTCGGATTTGTTTTTAAATTCTTCCCAAACAGTGAGTTTCACGTTCCCTTTTACTCTTTTAAACGTTTTTTACTTGGGGGAGATAACATACTCCAAACACTTTAGATTTTGTTATTGGTTATATATCGTTTGTAAGCCTAAGTGGCAAACAAACCAACTAAAGTCCTTTATAACATCGAACCTTTTAGTATTTGTATAAGAGCGAGTCACTGTTGAGTAGTACTATTGGGTTTGACAAACCACACCCAACTCTAAACTCGACTGTAGGTCGAGTGGGTGTAATCTTGGCTAACACATTACCATGGTCGTGGTTGACATGGTGGCAAGGCATATGATAAACAGTCAGCTTCGGTGTCGAACACTTAGTAATACTTGTTTTATAGGCTAGCTACCTATTGATATATAATTGACTTAACATTATCTGGTAACACAAACGCAAACACTTAAACGCAAACGTTGTCTTTATATATATATATATATGTGAACTCACCAACCCTGTGTTGACACTTTTAGTATGTTATTCTCAGGTAGCCGAGGCGGGCGCGCGGTATAGGAACATGCATTTCATTGAACACTATCGTTTTGAAAACTTGTTTTTAAACTTTTATTAATTGGGTTTTAAGTCGTCCTGCGTGACACAACACTTGGTTTATGATTTACGCTTCCGCACTTATTTAAACTTAAATATTCGTGGTTTAAATACTTTGAATATGGTGTTTGATTATTACTAATGATTCCGATCCTGTTAGTTCAAATCCTCTGACGGTAAACTCCGTTAGTGGATTTTGAGGGTGTGACAACGGTGGTGTATTGAGGTGATGTTACGGTGATGTTAGAGTTTTCATGATGAGAAAGGGAGGCCGTAAAGGTGGCGGTTAGGGGCTGGAACACCAAAGGGAAAGTAGAGGGTGGTGGTTGATGGTGTTTTATGGTGATGGTGGCTGTTTCCGTGCACCAGGGGTGATTTTCCTTGGTAGCCGGTTGTCAAACAAGAGTGTGTAAGTTTGTTTGTGTGATTTATTTCTTGAAGTGGTGGTTGGTTATATGAAGCATGTAAGCATGGTTCTACAAACTATTAAATCAAGTAGAATTGTTGGAGTGTAAGAATGATAGAAATTAATAAATGTAATTGGGTGGGTGGTTTGGGTTCTGTCGCAACAAAAGAGAAAGAGAAAGAGAAAGACGAAGTGAGCTTGAAAGTTTTTGTAATCTAGAATATATGATTTGTTGATAAAGATCAACAAGTATGGTGTCTAATATATGAAAATAGGTTAGGTGATGCAAGATGTTGAGTGCATATATATATATATGGTTTGAAATTTTGAAACAATAAGCGTGGTTGAGTTGATTGTTGTGCTAGAGAGAGACTCATAGAGTTAAAAGATATTTAGTCTTGTCTTGGTAATATGTTAAAAGGAATTGGTAATTTCAATAGCTTATTTACTTTGCAAAACTCCAACAATAATGGAAGTGGGCATGAGTTTGTTCCAACGATTAGTATAATTTGGGTTGAGAATTTAAATGCTAATTAAATTCATTAATTGTTATTAATTGTTAGCTATAAGCTAGTTGTATAGTATCACTTGAATTTAAATTTAGATGTGTTTAGATGTTAGGCATTAACTTAAAACGTGCATATGTTCATGTACCGAAAGTATAATGCAATGTAGGATTTTTAACGTACATACTAAACTCTCGCAATTTGTTTCATATTGTTGTTGATATCTTATAAAAGTAATTATAAAATATACTCGTAAAACATAGAATTTAAACCTCATGGTTCATTTAATCATATTCGAGTTGTTTAAATACTTTATCACCAACGTCCGTATTCATTGGCCAAGTTCCATAAGTTCGAGTAATAAAAATAAATTACTTAAATGCAATGTAACGTGCATATGCGGCATATTCTAGACTCGTTGTGATTAAACTTAAAAAAATTTATCATGCGGGAATTAACGTTAAGAATACATGATTAGTGTTTGTACAGAAAACGACTTAATTTACGGAGTGTCACATTCTCCCCATGTTATTAGAATTTCGTCTCAAAATTCTGTTGAGGTTAAGTCCATTAAATGAGTTCTAAGAATGACCTTTGTAGGAACATGTCATTGGGATAGAGTGGAGAGATCTATACTCATATGAAGAATGAATCTCCTAATTTAAGTGTTTAAATGCCAAACACTAAGGTGCGTGATGTTGCGAGTTATTGATGAACACATTCCTAGGATTGCTCTTACTCGCTTACGGAAATTATTAATATTTTGAAAATGCACCAAATGCATACGTAAGTTCTTTTTGTATGCTTTATTTTTCTTTTCGAGGGAGACGCCATTTAAATTTTACTCCCTCCATCCCATTATAAGTGTGCTAGTTTGATTTTTCAAGTCTTTCTTTTTTAACTTTGACCGACAATATTTTTGTTTATGTTAAATAATACTTGATGTAAAATATATGAATGGATTGGGTTTTAAATGTATTTTACATTGATATAATTTTCATCAAGTATTATATGACACGAACAAAAATATTTACGGTCAAGGTTGCAAAAGAAACACTTGAAAGTCAAACTATGACACTTATAATGGGACGGGAGGAGTAATAAATTATATAAATTGTTTTCTTAACTTAGGAGTTAGTTGCTAAGACTACAATAATTTGAAATGGTCATGCGCCAATAGCGAGGAACTGAGTTGTACATTGAAAGAGTGTGACCACATTTTCAAACCTTTGTCGCGCCCATAATGATAGATAATTTAGATGGTATTGATAGCATATTGTCTAGTTTAACAATGCACAGAGGAACAAACAAACAAATTTTGCATACAGATATATAGGACATCCCTAGCATGGAAGGGAGAGTATATTAAAATCAATTATTACGTTGAATACCTGTTGCTATCAATAGTTTACATAATCTGATGGAGGGTGTGAACCACCAGAAGAAATAAATTTCAATACATTAGCTAGGCGGCTTGGGATGAGGCTTATCCATCTCTGGTAGATTTTGTAGATAGTGAACTCACTCATTAGGAACTTACTTGCTAACAAAGATTTTAGATATCTTGTTGCAGAATCTTAGCGCATCTTGCCACTATCAAAGAATGCCACGTATCCACGAATTGGTTATCACGATTAAATTTAGGGCTTAATAAATAATTTTAGGGTTGATAGAGTAAACAATTCAGCGCTAAGGATATCTTAAGGACTCTTAGGCGTCTACAAAATATGTCACATCATAAATGAATTTTAGTGTTATGCTCATCGAAGTGCCAGACGTCATTGTCAAAGGCAGGTGTAGTTATGGGCATGACCAGTTAACCATCTAGTCTGAACAAACACATGTGTCTAGTGATACTTTTATAGAGATCGATACATGGGAATTCTTGCCTTAAAAATTAAACGAAGGATCAACTCAAATTATCAACTAATCGATTGAGAGGCTTATTACAAATACGAATCAAGGACTGAATCATATGTTTTCTATCCTGGCGTATTCGAGTTCGTCAGCTTCGAAGTGCTCACATGGAAATGAATATGGTTACCTATTAATCCAATTTAAGTGGTTTATGGGGAAAGATAACATTTGTGGTATGTACTCTTATCATAGAGGTTAACAGCGATTCCACAAAAGAGATCGTCTATTTCTAATGATTGGGATTTGCGCGAGAAACTTATGAAGATAGGTGCATCAAATTCAAGGTATGCAGAGGAGGGAGGATGTGCTCACTATTTGATTTATATCGCAAATCATAGAAATCAACCTGGAAAGCGAATGAGTATGGTTGCAGACTTTGAAGTAATTTCTTTTAAATTCAAAGGATGCACTTTATGATGAATGACGGGTGTTCAGCTTATAACGATTGAAATGGACGAAAAAGACTCTAGAATGTGATAATCATGATTTATAAGTCGTGTCATGGTTTTGGAAGTCTTGTCATTTTGAGCCTACGAGTACTATCGAATATTTCAAACCTCTTGTGGCAAAGTTTGTTTATTGGATTCGATTATTAGATAGTGTCTCTTATTCCTAATCGAACACCAGGGAGTTGGTGGTTAGGTAAAAGTATATTTCAATCTCATGTTGTGCTACAATTGAGTGCTAATAGTAAGATTGCATCATTATGACCCTAGAATCAACCAATAAGATGATATGATACGAAGAAACCGTTGGACACGAGCTTTGTCGAATGCCCAAGGTTTATAAAGGAATATAAATAAGCGAAGAATTAGTCATTGCATGAAAAGAGACTCAAATGATCACGAAGATTGAATAGAGAAATGTGTATTTTTTTTTTGTATAACCAAGCCAGCAAAAGAATTTAAAAATTATATGGTTATTTATATGTTTCTTGAAAATCCCAGATTTTATGTAACTAGTTTATAAAATAGTTATGTAGCTCATGCTTGTGGAGAACTCGTTCATAATTTTTTTTATATGTATTACTAAACTACACAAACGTTGTGAGGTTTTGATAAGTATAGTCATCATTAAAACTCGAAAACAAATTATACCCACAAATTCTAGAAAAAGTTATAAAGTGTTATCAAAATTTGCTCTTATGGCTGACATGGCGTTTTGAAGGTTCGGTTTTAAAAGACAATACACTTACATAAAGATGGTAGCCATGAATTGAACAAATAGGTTTTAGAATTTTTTTTTCATTCAGAAAACCATGTGATACATACATCTTTATAAAGAAGGTTATTCGAATTAAATGAGATTTGAATATGACATGAGTGCATGAATAATACCACTTAGTGTGAAATCAATAGGTTTAAAAATGTGCCTTGGTTTTATTTTAAAGGATTTTTGTTTAAGTCTTAAATGAGACTAGTAAGTTTTGAGGATGATCGGAACCAAACTGCCATGTGTAATCAAGGTAAGAATAAGTAGGAAAAATTTTGAGAGAAAGTTATACACAAAAGTCATAATAAATGAGCTTGATACATAAGAATTTAATAGACATTAGATAATGTAATCCTTTTCAATATATATATATATATATATATATATATATATATATAGGTATTGGATCATTTCAGAAGTTTTTTTACAGCGAGAAGTGAGAGAAGTGAAGGTGTAACTCCATTATATGTGTATGTATGTTTGTATGTGTGTAGGTACATAGGTTTGAATGTGGCTCGGTACATTTATATGCTTGGTTGGTTTGAGTGTGTAATTAAGACATAAATACAACCAACCTACATATATGTATGTAACATCATATGAAAGAGAGTGAAATTATAGATTAATGGAGTTATATATTCACTTCTCACACTTCTCGCTGTAATATCACTTCTTGCAAGATCCATCCCCTATATATGTATATATATATATATATATATATTTTTTTTTTTAAAGGAAAAACTGTTTAATGATGTTTATAATGATAGATGTAGGGTTCTATCATCATGTTAAATGAAGTAATTGGTTTTCGGTGACCAATTTGAGTGTTGTTAGAATGATGGATATATATATATATATATATATATATATATATATGTAAAACAACATGGACTTTATAGAAAATTTGTTGATTTTGGTGCTTATGTGACGTGAGTGTCGGGATTTCAATTTGTTGGCACAACATCATACAATTTAGTTAGAAAATTTCAATTATAGTTTTACATTCTTAAGTCGTCCTGGTTTGAAACCTTTAGCAAGACTAGAAATTTATCTTAGTGATTACAAATTATGGCTTTCACAGGAGGCTCAATTTTAAAGTGAATAGGGCTAGATTTTGAGGAAAAAAAACTCATACCTAAAGATCATCATAGGGTAACATATGAGAACATGATCTAAATGTGCTTCATAAGTATTGAGGGATGAAATTATATCTTTTCTAAATAGGGTATGACCATTTAGAGGCCATCGTGACGATATACAGTGGATTCTATTATCATGACGAATGAAGAAATTTATAAATGATTGTAAATCAAAATGTTGGTAAGGAGATTAACACCTTTAAAATTAATGATTAAAGAACATTGGAGGAATGACGATAAACACATAGAACATCACATAACAACGTTACTGAACTGCTTAAAAGTATTTAAATCGATGCAGTGCGTGGACCGTGGGAAACAACATGGTAGTATTAAGAGAGTTAGACACTTGATAGAAAGCTATAACGAAGGCAAAGTAAATTAGAATTGTTAGGCATATTACAAGGCTATGTTGAAAACATTGGTAATTATTGTGTTTGACCGTCAGAGTTTTAGCTATTACTCAGCAGCAAGGAAATGCTTGCGAAGAGTTTTACTTCAAGGGATGAGATTTCTTTTACAAGAGGAATGAGAAATTTATGTTGCATTATGTCTTACAACGTCTTAACCACATAAAAATCAGTTTACTCTATTTGTAGTAAGATTACTAGATATCATTCATAAACGCCAGATGGAATGAGGTAGTGCAGTCACTAATTGACATGTGCCACAATATTAAACACACATTGCAAATACTGGAGGCACACGTTATGAGAGAATTTTTATTTTTTTTATTGTTACTTCACAGCATAATAATACGCCACGATTGATTTTCGACACTGGCTTGGGTATAGAGACCCGGAAATCGAGGAAAAATCTTAACAATGTACGTGGAAAGTTATGTTGCAGATGGTGCCGAACATTGGGCGTCCATGATAACGGAGTGAAATAAAATTTCAAGTAAACGAAGATAGATCAAGCTATTGTTGGGCGTCATCACAATTACCCTAATGAACATTCAGTTTACTTGGAGAAAAATTCTCGATTAGCAAACTTATGAATTTAGACTAATCTGAACATCTGCTCGAGTCATAGCATTCACCAGGATTCTCATGCATTGCACATTATGATTACGTGTGCACCCGTAATGATAATCTGCTCTACATGGTCATCTAAGCGTCTTCCATATTCGAGCTTCTAGTTAAAGGGAATCGAAGTGTCCATTTAGACGCATTACAAATGCTAAAACTTTGTCATGAACAATAAAAGATTTGTTAATATAGACCAAAGTTATGTAAGATGGAATGACTAGAATGACGATGTTACATGAATGGTTCAGTATGAATAATGAGTAGTCTTTTATTCACTTGAGTTTACTCCACTTCATGAACGTAAGCCTCTATGTCATGGCGTAAGATTTCAAATAGAAATTCACACGTAGCTCCTCGTGTGATATACGCCCACACGTATTCTAGACGCACTATATGGCTGTGTACCCGATTTGCAATCTCTGAATCGCAGTCTTGTGAGACGTACTTTATGGTAGAATATAAAATTTTGGTGCTCCCATTACCAGAGTTACCAGTTCTCATTCCATAAAGGGACATTGAGGTTTCCGAGTCATCCTAGCTCAGCGGCGGTTAAGAATATTTTCTCATGTCACCATTCGGGTGCGGGTGCCATTGCTTGTCGGGATGGGTGGTTGGTTCAAGTTCAAAGACTAGCACATCACAACTCATGAAATGGTGGTGTTGGTGCATGTTTTGTAACAGATGATCTTTTGTGTTTGTTAGAATTGAGAGCAACGGTCAAAGGGGAGTCTGTTGGTGCATTTTGTGACCGTCGCTATGCAATTCTGACCAGCGGAGACGAAGTGGCGAAGTTAGAACAACTTCGCCTACAGGCCCAAGCCCAAGCCCGCGAAGTTGGTTTATCTATATATATGTGTGTCTTGTTTAGGGTTTAGCATCCATAAAGTAAGAGTATTTTGTGTTCAGTTCAATTGTCTAGAGAGAAACAGATAGAGAGTGTCATGTGGGCAGACCCGAGGTAGAGCTCACCTTGGGTCGGCCGTGTCTTTGTTTTTGTTCGGTTGGTAACGTGATTTGGTTATTATATAAAGGATCTGCAGATTCGTTTATTCCATTCGTGTGTTTGTTCGTGTATTTGTTTGTGTGTAATCGTGTTCTTCGTTTTCCAACACCATAAGCGAGTCTAGGAGGATTCCGCACTCCTAGACCTCGTACGGATCTCGTATCGATCAGCGACGCCCCGGGGACTTACAGGTGGCGATTAGGAGATTGATGCTTATAGATTCGCGAAACACTGTGTGAAGGGAAGATAAGGACGAAATCCATGTGACAACAATATCCGTACAATGTAGCATAGATTATGAAAATGTGTATGCATGTAAAAAAAACATTTATGTGAGTCACCAGTTATAAACTAGACCTTCTAGTTCGCTATAACCAATGGCTCTGATACCAATCTGTCACACCCCGCCAAGGCGGAAGCGCGGGCGCGTGACGTCATGTATACCGTAAGCATATGATTATCGCCAACATAGTAGCATTAGGATACCATTAGTTTTAAAAGCATTTACAAACCATAAAATGATTTTAAACAAAATAAATTTGAGACAAAATTGGGATTTCTCGTATATAACCCTAAATATCAATAAGGTTATACAAGCAAACCTTTCCAAAAGGTATCCTAATTATGCATTGAGGTACTGTCTTCATGATTCCTTACGTGCTTGTTAATTCCCTGAAAAACATACGTTTTAAAAAGTCAACCCAATGATTGGTGAGTTCATAGGTTTTGATACTCGTATGAAAATAAGTTATTCATAAATCGTTGAATCGGTTCGTAAACAAGTATACGATAATCTATTGAAACAAATACGATGATCCCCCGTGGACTAGCTAATTCTACGAATTAATATGACGAACCCTGAGCCTATAACCAAACCACGACTTATAGTCGTTTGCCCTGTTCAAATCTCACAGATGGAATATACGCACCCTGTTTCGATGCAATATCGGAGATTAGCGCAACTAACCTAACAGTAGGGGGAAATTTCAACGTCAATATTACTATTCGTATATTCCTGTGGCGAACACCGTTAGCTAATGGTTATAGTATGCAAGCAAGGGACTTATAGCACTACAGAGTTCAACTCATGTTCGCATAAGGATTGTGTGTTTTGTTTCTAATTATCGTATATAAAAGCAGTTGTGTATGTTTTCACCCCTGGATAAATAAAATAGTAAAAAAAACCGTAAAAAGGGGGGTAGTAAAACTCACCTCATGAGTTCAGTGTTTAGTTCACTAGCAATTTCAGTTTAGACCCGAGGTTCGCTGCCTTCACAACTCCTAAACGAGTAAGGTCAGTTAGTTACCATTATCGACTCGCAAGTCAGTTTATGCTAGTCTCTTTCACCCAACTAGCTATTTTGTTTATTATGTTTTTGTCGGTCGCTTTCAACAACCGAACGTTTCGTTTATCATATGTGTCGGTCGCTTTCACCAACCGAACGTTTCGTTTATTATATTGTGTCAGTCGCTTTCAACAACCAACCTTTTCGTTTATTTCGTAAGTAACGTTTCACACACTAGCTTATGGGACGAACCGATGGTGATAAGTTTTTAAATCCGTTTTGCAAATAAGTATTTATTTACTTAAATAAATACTAAGAATATAATTCTTATTAATGTCGATTTCATTTAGATATAACCGGTTCATTTGGTCGAGTTGTAATTATCAATATATATATACATATATAGGATTGATTTCTTTTGAGAACCACTTTGAGTTTTAAGAACTCGAAAGAACTCAACGTAACAATTTTTTTTACACATGTGTAATACGTAAGTGTAAGTGATGTACGAAAAATTACGGTATTATTTTACACACCGAATCGACTTTTTACACATGTGTAACTAACGTTTAAACTTGTGTAATTATAAAAAATACTTATTCTCTCTCATTCTACATTTTTTAATTAAATTTAATCTCAGCCACATATTTCATATCATTTAATTTAATGTGTGGTTCAAAATTGAGTTCTTAAAGTTCTTAAAACTCACATTGGTTCTCAAAATAACCCTCCCCTATATATATATATATATATTTGTAAATAATATTTCTATCAGTTTTACCGGAAGTAGCCTCTCTATTCCCATGGGGTAGAGGTAAGGCTGTCTACATCTTACCCTCTCAGACCCTACCATAGCTTTGCTATTGGTGGGATATACTGAGTACGATGATGATGAAGATGATGATGATGATGATTTCTATCAGTTTTGATTGTATAACATAACAAATTTTATACTTTTGTCCATAAACTCTAAACCAACTTAACATGTCGTTTCGATCGTTCTAAACGTTTGTGTTTTGTAGTCTTAACCTTAAATCAAATTTGAGCTTACTATAGATATATAATCTTCTATTTTCATTTATTAAATTATAGAATACCTCTTAAACCCAATATAAGTTCTTCTGTATTTAAAACCGAATATACTCTTTTCATCCCACTTATCCAAAGTTCATCCTTTAAAACCATATTTTACATTCAAATATATATACTTTCCAATACAACCTTTTTCACCGTAAAATCATCCAATACTCGTATGCTTCCAAAATAATCAAGTTATTAAACCTTTAAGCCACACTTTACTCTATTAGATTCTTGGGTATTCGTGTTTATATCTTTTGCATGACCATTTCTCCCCATATTTTACTACCCATATAAATATAAATGATCTTTTTGTAACACATCTTAGTTCATTGAAACCCATAATTTTAACAAGTATATATAATCATATTTAAGGTTAATAATCTTGTTAAATATAAATGACCGTTTTGTAACACATCTTAGTTCATTGAAACCCATCATTTTAACAAGCATATATAATCATATTTAAGGTTCATAATTATCTTGTTATTGTGATCTCCTTTTTGGGTGAATAAACTTTGCATAAACATAGCTTTTATGTAAACATAAAGAGTTAGCTCACTTAGTTTTAGGATTAGGGTAGAGAGGGATTAGAGGCTCTTGATCTTGTTTCTCTCCACATGAAGCTCATTTAACATTCCAGAAAGAATCTCTTACGCCATCTTGTTCTTGAACACAATGAGATATGTGTCTTTGTTTATAAATCTGAGAGAGAGAGAGAGAGAGAGAGAGAGAGAAAGAGAGAGTGAACGTGAGGAGTATGGTTCTTACCCGAAGGGAGAGATTCTAGAGAGATGATAAAGTTATAGGCGATGGTGATGTTTTTGGACTTCACGCGTGCTATTTCGCAGTGACCGCTAGAGGGTGGAGTTGGTTACTGGTGGTAACGAGGTGACGGTGGTGTATTGAGGTGACGTTACGGTGATGTTAGAGTTGTCATGATGAGAGAGGGAGACCGTAAATGTGGCTGTTAGGAGCTGGAACACAAAAGGGAAAGGAGAGGGTGGTGGTTGATGGTGTTTTATGGTGATGGTGGTGTTTCCGTGCACCAGGGGTGATTTTCCTTGGTAGCCGGTTGTCAAACAAGAGCGTGTAAGTTTTTTGTGTGATTTATTTCTTGAAGGTTGGTTATATGAAGCATGTAAGCATGGTTCTACAAAATATTAAATCAAGTAGAATTGTTGGAGTGTAAGAATGATAGAAATTAAGAAAATGGAATTGGGTGGGTGGTTTGGGTTCTGTTGCATCAAAAGAGAAAGAGAAAGAGGAAGTGACCTTGAAAGTTGTTGTAATCTAGAATATATGATTTTGTTGATAATGATCAACAAGTATGGTGTCTAATATATGAAAATAGGTTAGGTGATGCAAGATGTTAAGTGCATATATATATATATATATATATGGTTTGAAATTTTGAAACAATAAGCATGGTTGAGTTGATTGTTGTGCTAGAGAGATACTCATAGAGTTAATAGATATTTAGTCTTGTTTTGGTAATATGTTAAAAGGAATTGGTAATTTCAATAGTTTATTTACTTTGCAAAACTCCAACAATAATGGAAGTGGGCATGAGTTTGTTCCAACGATTAGTATAATTTGGGTTGAGAATTTAAATGCTAATTAAATTCATTAATTGTTATTAATTATTAGCTATAAGCTAGTTGTATAGTATCACTTGAATTTAAATTTAGATGTGTTTAGATGTTAGGCATTAACTTAAAACGTGCGTATGTTCATGTACCGAAAGTATAATGCAATGTAGGATTTTTAACGTACATACTAAACTCTCGCAATTTGTTTCATATTGTTGTTGATATCTTATAAAAGTAATTATAAAATATACTCGTAAAAAATAGAATTTAAACCTCATGGTTCATTTAATCATATTCGAGTTGTTTAAATACTTTATCACCAACGTCCGTATTCATTGGCCAAGTTCCATAAGTTCGAGTAATAAAAATAAATTACTTATATGCAATGTATCGTGCATATGCGGCCTATGCTAGACTCGTTGTGATTAAACTTAAAAAATTTTAATCAGCGGGAATTAACGTTAAGAAATCATGATTAGTGTTTGTACAGAAAACGACTTAATTTACGGAGTGTCACAAACATAATGTGCGGAAAACATTATGAGATAAAGAACACAAGACTAATTCACTTTTTAATATAGTTTTCACTTCAACATCAACAAAAGTACAATGATATGACCGAATCAAGCTCAGTGAGCTTGGAAATATGAACAACTAACTATAATGGACGGATAAGTCTAATATTTATAGACTTATTATATTCGGCGTATATGTCTTATCCGACGTATAAGTACATATCCGCTGGATATTGTACATATACATCCGCATTACATTTTAAACCTATTTCCAATACAAAATACAAGATCCTAGCACTAGACATTATGCACTAACAAACTCCCCCTTGGATATTGCTAGATCTTGAATTTCATTACTCTATCATCCCAAAAACTCTTGCTCTGTATGCTCGTGCTTCTTTCAATGAAGGTTTGATTTAACCTCCTTGACGTGTAGGTCTCGAAACACCAACATGCATATAATTGAACCTGTTCAAAGGCGCTCTTGTCAATTTGTCTTTACGTTCTGCTTCGAGCTCAACTTCATTCCTATCTTCCTCCTGTGCAGCGGTAATCCACTTTATTTCCCAGATTCTACTAGAATGAACCTTGTTAACATAACAAACATTACAACTCGCTGGTATTGTTTAGCCTGCTCCTCACCCTTATCAGAATAAACTTGAATTTTGTGGGTGTGTAGGACTTCAATATCTTTCTCCGAACAGTTTATCAACCACATAGGATCAAGAACTGCCATCGCATCATATCTTTTGTTGCCTCTGTCCAAGTTGATCACAGCTTCTTTCGTTGATTCATCGAAATACCACCATAAAAAGAATTGATGAAAATTCTGTTCCCTAGGATAAAAATATAACTTTTAATGAATCAGGTTTTGAATATTTCAATGTCTTCACAAAATCCCAGTTTCTGGATCTTTCTTGACACGAGAGACATGAAGCTTTGGTTTTTTTGGAGTCCAACTCTTGAATCCACACTTTGATTGATAAACAATAAAGTCCCATATCTCCATAATGTAACCTTTCTCCGAAGCATATAACAAATTTTTCTGACATATGTCGAACACATCGTGCCATGGTAATGATTTCAACTCATTAGACTTTCAAAATATTGCATCGCATACCGCCTCTTAATTGCAATCTTTCGGATCTTTTTAAGATAAGAAATGCTAATACACTTCCCCAACACAGTATCTTTCTTCGTCTTCTTGTAATACTTGTTTGGTCTGAGACATTGCTTCTCAGGTTCAACATGATGATCTTTAAACCAAGCATTCTTTCTCTTACTAGCCATTTCATCTTTCACTAGCTTTCCATATTCATCAAATTATTGACTTATCATTTCGATCTGCTCATCAAAATCTTCACAAAATTCACTGAATTCTTGATAATCTGGTGTAACATACGTAGCAGGTTCCTTTTCTAACACCTCTTCTAAAACATAATCATCAGAAGGCCGGAACAACCTGTTAATCATCACAGATTCCACCCATTTCATGTTCAAAATCAAAATTGAATTCTTCTTCAGTATCGTCTAACATCTTTGCCAAATAAGCTTTAGTCCTAACAATTTCACCTTCTTTAGCCTCATATACAACACCTTTCATTTGGACCAAAATTGTTGCAATCAGATCAGCATCATACATTTCAAAATCTTTAACAGACTTTTCACCAGTACTATCATGTTGTGCATGATCAACAAACAAACTTATGACTTTCTCGAATATTATCACTATGAGCCTTGTTGCTTTTGGCACTCACCAATAAATTAGTTCCACCTCAAGTGTCATTATCATCATTATCATCATCATCATCTAGAACTTCATAATCATCAGCAGCAGCCAAATCAGGTTTACCTTCATCTTCCTCATCTTCATCATCATCATATTCATCAACAATCGATTTATTAACAATCACTGGTACCAACTCCAAAGGTTCACAATCAAAGGGTCATCAACCTTTGGTTCATAAAAGCCACAACCAAAACAGGTTCTTCCACCATTGGCTGTTGTGTAGTACCCACCATAGAAGATGATCCAACATTATGCTCAGTAAAATATCTTTAAATAAAATAATTGGTTCTTCAGCCACCGTTCCTTTACCTTGTAGATCAGCCTTTTCTTTATCATACATCATACAGAAATCACACTCTTCAACACTAACATCTCCACCTTACAATCGTTCAAAACCTGTATCATCCGCCTTTTCAGTTTCAGATAATATCAGATAATAAACGAATACCCAACTTTTCTTCAATAATCACAAAATACTTCATATGCGGGTTTAACAAATCAGCTTGTAAGGAAAGCTTCCACTCTCCATCAATTTTGCCTTTATTTCCACATTATCTTGCCTCAGTTTGCTATTTCTTCAGTTAGACTTTCAATGCAAACATCTTGTTCCTCCACACGAACCTTAACAAATTAAATTCTTGTCTGCAAGGTTCATTCAAGAATATATTGGCATCTTCAAATTCATGAAAGCTTTAAAAGGATGGTCCTTATTAAGAAAATTTCGGAGTTACTTTTGGTGTAGGCTTCTTCAGTGTTCTCTTATTTTCTGATGGTGTCGCTTTAACTTCAGGAGTCTTCAAAATATTATCATTATGACTTAAATTCATAGCTGATTCCATTTCAAAGTCCATTTCAGGAATAAACTTCCCAATAACCACCACTGGATCACCAATCTCCTCCTGAGGATTAGATTCTTCATCGATAAGCTTCAAAGACGGTTCAACACATTTAGCCATGTGCTTCTTTCCCCTTTTCTTTTTCTTTTCTTTTACAACCTCATGTATAAAGGTTTTATCAGTTTCCTCTGATGTTTTCCTACGCTTTTGTTGCTTTCTCAAATCAGCCATAGCTCGTGGATCAGCAAAGAGACTTTTCTTCAGCTATGAACCTAACTTTGTTTCCTCATCATCTTTACCTGAAGTAGCAGAGTGTCCGGACCGATCTATCACCCACAATAACCAGTCTTGTAAACAACAACAACGTGTTGACAACATGGTTACAAGTTCTACTCTTGTGAAGATCCAAAGAACATTAAAGGCGGAATCAATAATATTCATATTGTTGCTAAACGAACATAAATGTAACAAACATACAAAGTAATTCAAAAGATTTCAATTAATATTGTGAAGGATACATTGAAAATCGATTAGGGTTTCAAGGTGGAATGTTTGTATTTTAGTCACCTTTCCGTACGAAGATATTCTTTTACGAGAAAGTTTCAGCCGTTAAATCATAATATTCTCTCAATGTCCATTGTCATATGTTTGCCCTAATGTTTCCTTAAATAGGCACACATGACACCTTCTAGAAACCCTAATGATTGATACATTACATATTCAAACGTATTAAAAAATATTACAACTGTAAACAGGTCTTCGAGTAAGCTTATAAGCTTTTATCCTTGTTGAGCAGACCTTGTAACCATAAGTGTGCTTGGAACAGTTCTCCGAGAAAATATTCTTGAAGCAGTCTTTAATCTTCTGATAATATCAAACTTTGCTTGATATTAATCCAACAAGCAGACTTGTTCTTCATTGGTCCCTTCAACCTTTTGCCTTTAACTTATTTGAACAATCTAAGTGTGCTTGTGAGATTTTAGCTTGCTCCAGGTTGACCCTTGTGCGTTGGAAGTCCTTAGAATAATTTCTTCCTTCAAGTATGCTTGGACCACTATTTATTATGAAACCTTCCTCGGTCCACCAATATTATTGGTTTTAGCTTGGTTAAGTCAAGGGTTTGCCCTGAAACAAACCTTGCTCGACTTGCAGAACAACCTTGCTTGATGAAGTGTAGTTTGCTCGAACTAACACTTAGAAGAATTCAAGAAGATAACTTTGCTCGAAGGCAAAATACCTTACTTGAATAAGTTTAGACTTGCTCGAAGTGCTTGAATTCCATACTTAGCCATTTCTGAGGAGGCTGAGAAGATTCCAATCTTCCTTTGTCAAATCTTGATCCCAACAATCCCCTTAGATTGGAACAAACTCAGATGCACCAAAATACCTATAGGTTACTTACACTTTTCAAAATACACATCAAATTTCAAAAAGTAAAGATACATTATTTAAATAAAAATTACTTATTCAAAATGTCTGTCACATTAAATCAAATTTAAACAGAAAAAATAACAGGCCTTCATCTTCTTGATCTTTCAGCCTCTGATCTTCTATCGAATTTGTCAGCTGCAACCTTTGGCTGGAATAAGGAGATCTCCATGTGATGTGAATGTTGAAACGGCATATTCCATATGGTTATGTCTTCAACATCTTCCACATGGAGATACTTCAGTTTAGTGTCATGCTGAATGATACCCAAGGCTAGTCCATCCGAATTTTTCAAAATGAAAGATTGATCCTTTTGTTCGTAGACTATCATTGAGATTCTTCCATTCTTTTGGACTTCATAGGTGGGCCTTATCATTTGTTGTTTCATGCTGATACACTCTTTAATGGTAGCCAAAGGATTTGAGGATTTTCTTGATTGCTAGTAGGAGAGCTTAATCATCCTAATGTCACTCATCCTCCTTAGCCTTTTTGTCCTTTCAGCTTGAGAGAGTTCCAGCTTCCTTTTCTTGTTAAGTAAAGGAAATTCCTTTCTAGATTGTTCTTTTAAGAATTTAGAAAGTTCATTCCTTTGTTGACCTGCCAATCTGTTCCTTTCTTGGTAATTATACAGATGCAATCTGTCCAGTCCTCCAATTGTTCTTTATTATAATCTTGAAAGTCATCTTTGAACACAATATTCTTCAATTCTCCACTTGACATAATCACTTTCAAAGTCTTTGTTCTTGAATCAAACTAAAGATTATTTGGTAGGTTCACCTTTGAAGGTGGCCTTTGTTGTCTTTGCAGATTTGACCTTGTTGTTGGTATAGCGACACTTACAGTGGAAGACCTAGAAGTGTATTGTCTTTTAGGTTGAGATCTCCTCACATGCCCTTTTGCTTCATACATTTTTTCAACATCAGCTTTTCTCATCATGATCAGCTTTAAGTAATCACCCCCTTCTTTAGACAAAGTTCTGATCATCTCCATTGTCTCTCTATCAATTTGTTTAGTGGGAGGAGATCTTTATCTTTGAACTGGTTGACCCTTTTGGTCCATATTGTAGGGACATTAATCTTCTTTGTTCTTCTTTAGCATTCTCCTAAAAGGCCTTTTCAATGTAAAATAGTTCTTTCAGTTGTGCTTGCCCAAGATTATCAAAAAATTTGCAGACATCCCTTTGTTAATCATGGCTTGCCTCAAGTTTCTTATTCTATTTGCATACTCCCATGGCAAGAGATTGGTTCTTGTACTTGTTTCAACTGGTTCTTCTTTCACGTTAGTTATAAGGGGAGGAGCTTGAGTTGGCTTATTACTTCTAGACTGACCTTTCAGCTCCTCCCTATACTTTGATAATTCATATTCATAAAGTCTTTTCTTTTCACCAGTAGTCATAGTTTTTAGTCTGTCTCCTTCACCCTAGCATCCATTAATCTTTCCAACAAAATTTCTTTATCTTTTGGTAGCTTCTTATTTTCTTCTTCACACAATCTTTTTTGTTTTGATTTTTCTGTAGCAGCACCAGAATCTGCTTG
The DNA here is from genome assembly GCF_021521415.1 of Bidens hawaiensis. Classification (NCBI taxonomy): domain Eukaryota; kingdom Viridiplantae; phylum Streptophyta; class Magnoliopsida; order Asterales; family Asteraceae; genus Bidens; species Bidens hawaiensis. Next base: position 2,392 of record NW_027496235.1, on the reverse strand, counting down.
TATCTTCTTTGAGAGTTTTTTGAAGTTTTCCTCCACTTCCCTTTTGCTCATGGCATCAACAATCTCATAATTCAATCCATGATCAATTAGGAATCCACACTTCCCTCCGAATCTTCTATATATCTGATTAGTTCGTTATTGATCATAAGAATATTTTCTTTTCATCCTTTCATTCTCTTCTTCTTCTTCAATTCTTTCTTTTGTGGACTTAGGTGTTTCTCAGAGAAATTGTGGGGCCTGAGGTATTTTAAGTAATGTTGTGTAAATCTATTTCTCATCTCCCTTAATTTTATGATTTCCTCTCTCTTCTTTCAAAATAGAGTTTCCATGTCCTCTTCAGTCAATTCTATCAATTTATCAAATTCAAAACTATGTCCCATCAGATGAATAATTCTGGGATCTTCTCTATTCAGTTCATGTAGTCTAGCTTGAATATTTTCTCTTTGTATGTCAGCGCAGTCCACATGAGGAGAATCATGAACTTTTTCATTATTTTCATTCACCTCATCATTCTCAGCATCAGTTAAGTTATTTAAGGCATTAATATATGGCTCATTCATATAATCATCAGGTTTCACAAATCGCAAAGGTACAACACTAATTACACCTTTCTTCTTTTTAGGTAAAGCCTCTTCATGAATGTTTCCAACCCCAAATCTCTTCCTCTTTCTTGAGTATCTTAACAAATCAGCCGGCTAACTCTTTTCATCCTTTTTCATCTCATCAAATAAACTTTGATTCATCATTTCACTAGCTTTCTTCACCATTTCTTTTTGAATAGTTTTTCCATCAAGATCAGTTACCAACTGCGTATTAGATTTTTCAGTTACAGGTTCAATAGTGGAAATAGTTACTTCAGGTTCAGAAATTTGATCCGATGTTTATTTAGGGGTTTTGGGTTGTTGGAATTTGTAAATGACAATTGCAAGTGCATTGTCAGCTTCTTCAATTTGTTGTAATCTCAACAACCCTTCAATTACCTCCTGTTCAACCTCCCCTTTGTCTTCTTCCAGTTTATTTCTCAATTAACATTCCTCCAACAATATCCTTCGTTCTTCAATCTCCTTATCAGTTAGATATCTGCTAAGCATATATCTTTGAATCCATTCTCCAACTATTTTGTCATGTCTTTTGATTCCTTCTTTAAGTGATTCATCCACAAACAGTAGTTCATCACTGAATTCAATTTTCTTTTGGTTCAAGGGTTGCAGTTGGCCCTCATGTTCAGCCACATCCTCGCCCTTGATCCTTCTCTTTTCATCTTCAGTGTCCTCCAGTCTTGATGGACCTACTTCCCTCACCACAGTGGGTGGGAATTCATCAATCTCTCTCATTAACTCATTAAGTTCTTCATCAATTTCTTTTTCTTTCTCTACCACAATCAGAGATTCAATGTTTTCAAAGTCTCCATACAATATTTCAAGATCTAAATCATCTTATTTTTCATCATTATTGTCTCCAGTATTTATAATATCATCAACTATCACATTCTCAACAATATTTTCAACAACCTTGTCATTCTCCTCATTCTCGTCATTCTCATTCACATGGTCATCAATATTCATGTCTACAACATTATCTGTCTCAACTTCATTCACTTCAATCCTGTTTCCTACATTGTACTCCTAAATAATATCCTCAGACACATCAGCCTCATATCCTCCCTCATCATCCCGACTCTCCACTTCTTCCTCACTTTCATATAATTCTCCAAGTCTTTTTAACACATCATCAGCATCAACACCAGAAACAAGTATTTTTACCCATGTTTTGATGCATATGAGGTCTTCTCAACCTCAGCAACCACGGCTTGAATTTTTTTAAAGCCCGCTCTAGTTGAGATTCTAGATAAGTGTTTCTTGCTTTCAAGGCCTCATTCTCCCTCCTCAAGTAAACAGTTTTTTATTAAAACATTCATGTGTCTATCAAGAAGTCTCATTCTTGAATCAGGGGATGGGGAGTTTATTGGTAAAAAAGGAAATGGATCAGGTACTTGAGTTGGTTGAGTTTCATGAGCCGGGCTTTCAATGATATTTTCACTAGTTCTTGGCAAAGGATTTCTGGTTTGAATGGTAGGTGTATGAGTATGTATGATTATGAAAGAGGGTATTTGTTGTTGGTTAAAGGTTAAGGGATGTGTTGGTGATTGGTAAGGTGTGTTAGGTTGGTTTATAAGGTGGGATGGAATGAATTCTGGTATATAAGGTTCTAGGTCAGGGTAGGTTTGGGTTTCAGGTTGGGTATGGGTTTGTGGGGAATTGAGTGGTGATGGAATGTATGGTTCATGGGTATGGTCTTGGTAGGTGAGTGGGTTTGTGGTGAAGTAGGTGGTGTTGAAAAAATGTTATCCAAGCTTAGATCATCTTGATTTTCATTATTGTCTGTCTCCTCC